>NC_070629.1:27026507-27095305 GCF_947347685.1 Pleuronectes platessa
GTGCGTCATTATTAATCCAAGTTTGGCCTCGCTGCTTGGATATTTCTTGTGAATGATTCTGTGTTGAAATCGATCAAAATGTTGGATAACAACTGGAAATTTGTGTAACGCTGGATAACACAACTCCACCGGCTGACGTGTCATTTCCCTCCATCACCTGGACAGCATCACACTCACCCCCCCGCCCGCGCAGCTCGGAGGATTCTTGGCATTTGCCGAGCTCCCGTCCGGCCTCGTCTCAACAAATGCACAATCAATGTTTATCTCCGTGTCTCCTCTTTCTAATCCTCCCCAACTCGCCCCGATACAGTTTGGGTTCGGTACGCTGGCGCTGCTCGACGGGTTCTGCCCTATCAGGTGCAGCGAGGGATCGAATACCGGCGCTGTTACGCGGCTCGTCTCTCCCCCCCCCCCCCCCCCCGTCTCTTATTAGCCCCTTCTTTTGACTCACATCGCAGTCTTACCTTTAATCTACACTCTGAAATCAGGGTTATTACACAAATCTACTTCCAAAGACCTAATCACGGGTAAAAAAAAAAGCTCCTATTACATTAGTTCCTACTTATTATCAGATGAATACAATGGGATATTAGAGGCTTTAGCCCTTTTCATGACTGATCAAAAGCACTTAAGGCTGAACGCTTTACATCTGATACCTTTGAACAAATGTGTCCAATTTCACACGGATTAAAGTTATTAATTTTGACGGCTGCAGAGGAATATCTTACTTAGTCGCTTCTTAAGATTCTGCCACAGTGCCCAATGTCTGCTGTAGCATAGGCTGTGATAAGATATGATGAAGGGGCCTTTCCCAGTGGGGAGTCGGGCCGTGTGGAAGTCATACGCTGCAGTCGGAATAAATAAAGCTTCTTCAATCATCGGCAAGATGACACGTTGTAAAATGCCTCATTAATGGCTTAATGAATCACAAAAGGTGTTGCCACCTCCACCGCCCGGCTATAGCTATATAAGTGCATGTCTCTTTTATCGATCCGGCCTGCACGTGTTGATATATGGTCTCAATTTAATTGCACTCAGCGAGGGGTTTTTATGGGTGTTTGCCAGGAAGGACATCTATATAGGGTTGCTTGAGCTCACCTCCCGTCATGTGATTTTCCATCATCGGGATTTTCCTGGGACAGAACTGGGCCTCTCCCTCACCAGTGATTACTTTTAATCACTGGTGAGGGAGAAAGTTGGAAAGAAATGAAAAGGCCAGTGAATGTTTTATTAATAAATCCTGCAACTATCGCTCCACGGCTGCAATAGGTAACGGAGAGTACACCTGCAGAGCCGGAATACTGATGAGACCGCTCAGGAGTTTGGGGCCGACAAGTCCCAGACGAAAATCACTCTGATTAGGAGCATGATAAAAAGTCTGTCCTGCTGAAAGGGATAATCTGTATTTTTTTTTGTTTACCACCGTGAGTTTGGTGTAATGTAGGAGGATCAATACCTCATTCCGCGGGGAGAATAGCAAGAAATTGACGTAACAATGAAAGAGCATGTGGAACAGCTCCTGGATTTCTCATCCCGGAGCAAACAAGGATGAGAAATAGCATCTGAATGGTGCTGTTGCTAAACGTTAACCTCACAAGGTCTCATGAGATTCACAGGAAACGTGATATCTGTGAGCTAAATGACGAAAAGGTTAATTTCTCTACAGCCATCACTTCTCTGTCTGTCAGAACTATAACTGATAACAGCTGTTGAACTGCACGTGTATTCAATAATTCTTTAGTTTACGAGCGACTCATTAGGTTCGGTTATCAATAATCTAAAAACACAGAGATTAGCCCCCCGTAAAACATTATGAACATTGTACCAACTTTCATTGCTTTGTAATTAGTCCAGAGGAGATTCAATTTTTTTTTTTTTATGTGTCAGATTTAAAATGATGACAGCCAAGGTTTATGTTCATCTTTACTCCACTGGGAGACTGATGCAGTAAATTGATGTTGTGAAGGAATTATGGAGATTTAACTTTCAGGAATTCATTGTAAAAACCAACTAAGCAGGAGTTTCTATAGGTTCAGCATTTTGCATTGAAAATTGGACGTACAGCTTTTCTGAAATGAAAAAAAGATTAAATTTAAATTTCCCAAATTAAAGTTAAGAGACTAAGCATATGCTTTAATAAAATAATAATTAAATTATCAAAAGTGCAAAACATGTTATTCTTACTGACACAGTCTTGTAATAATCTTTTGAATGTTGCCTCTTTTAGTGATATCAGTGAAATACTGGACAACTTTAACCGAACTCTAGCAGCCGGTGATATTTGATTGATGTTCATGTGAAGCAGGATCAATTCGACATGTTGGCTTCTCAATTTAAAATGACTTCTTAAAGTGATTATAAAGTTTTATTCCTTTAACTCATTCTATTCTCAGTCTTTCTTCAGAACATCTCACCATCTTCACAACATTCAGTTCTTCTTCTGGCCCTATAAACAAAAGGAACTCACCTCTGGAGTGTTTCAGTGCAGACGCTCCACGTTTCAACATGCACATGCAACCGGGTTTCCAAGAATTCCATCCTCACGTGTGTGTGGGCGTGGATTTTGATTGACAACTTGGCAGGAAGTCATACCGATTGCCAGTCAGTTGTAGTGAGTGATGAGTGGAGGAAGACAACCCAGTGCTTTTTTCAATTCACGTGCGTTTTCATCAGCTCCGTATTTTGGAAGCATTTTCATCCGATTCCATATTTTTCAGATATTTTATTTACCCTTGAGGCTACTTCCCTTCAAAAAGGTTGTATAGGACATCAAAGAACATAGCACACAGAAGATGCACACTAGAGACACACTTTTTTCAGGATCGTATCCTTTTCAGAATGTTTTGAATCCAGCTTTGAACTTTGTTGTGTTTTTGGAGACATAAATCCAAAATGACAAATCCAACACTGTGATTACTTCATCCATTTCTGTGTGTTTTAAAAGAAAGTTACTGTTGTTTTTAGTTTGGTTGTTAGATGCCAACTGGCAATCCCACAATGCCTTGGGGTGAGGCTGTCAACCAATCAGAGGCTGTGTTTCTGACTGTGTGTAGTCTGATTTCAAACATATACTGCAATTGCATAACACAAGATTGAACCCATCCTGGCATCTATGGATTAGTACTTGTAGTAGTAGTAGAAGTAGTACTAGTAGTAGTGATAGTAGAAGTGTGATGTGGAATAAGCTTTTGATGTGTGTTGGTTGGAATATTAAATATGTTTTCTCCTGATTACTAAAACCTAAAGGAACAATTTTCAAAAAGCCATTAACCTTGTTCTCTATTGTTCTCTCTGTGTTTTTTGAGTGAATCTGAATGAGATTAAATGTTCAGTTTTCTGTTTTTCTCTGTCCTTATGGTCATATAACTATATATTAATGGGACATCACTGCAGTAGACATGTTCTGACAGACCTGGCTGTTCAAGCTGATTGTGTATTACAAGGTTGAGGTCACACAAGGACACCAGGGGAAACCCAAAATAGTTAAACGATAAAACAGCAGTTTTGTGTTGTGAAGGTTGAACGATGAATGTAAAGATGCAGAAAATGATGAGACGTGGTTCTGCATTTCGTTATGTCACAACTGCTTTAATCAAATCTGCTTTAAATCAGTCAAATCATTTGAGGATTCACTCAATTTTCTCATTTCACATCCATTTTTATAATCAGTTATCCCCCCCCCCACCTCCCAACCTCATATGTGAGCAGACAGATCACAAAACAGAAAACAACAGTCACTTCATTATAAAACTAAAGGAACCGTCTCTCACCGGAGACCAACACTGTGTCTGTGTTCAGAGACTCCCATTAGAACAGTTAGTTGCAGTATCCCATGATCTCACTGGTGCCAGTCCACAGGGAAGTACTGGTTCTGATCACAGGGCGCTTTAGTTGCTGCCAACCAAAATATATCTAGAGTTAGTGTGTTATCCTTTCCGTCATGTTGCCAAGATGAAACCGTTGAAGCTGCAGTGATAATTTGCATGAATTCACTTATGCACTCAAAGTAGCATGTGTCAGACTTGAAGAATGCAAATTGAGACACAGCACGAGATTCAAAAGTGCAGACATTAATATGTAAGTGTGGCTTAAGTGAACTGCTTTTTTTTTAATATATATATGCATACCCATTATTAGTGTTGAGACTTCACCACTTCACTTTTAAAAACCCTTTTCCAAACCTGTGCACCATTTGTCAGGCCTGCCTCTGAACCGTCACGCTGAACTAATGTACATTTTAATTGCAGGCGGCTCATCCACTGTTTAACTTGCTGCAGCTGTGCATGTGTTTGGTTGGCGGCCAGATCACCCAACCACTAAATCCTTCGGTAATCAGGCCTCGCTCTAGAAACGAGGTGGAGCTCGCACCGTGAGCGGGTTTCATCCGGTGCTGTACATTCAATCCCTGCTAACCGAGCACATACGGGGAAACTTTGAGTAGATCACAACATTATATCCAGTTTCAAGCATCCTCTCCTCGCGTCTCGGCCCATCTCTGCTTCCTCCAGGGACGAGTAGGAGGCCGCCTCTGCCCGACACGGAGCCAACACATGAAGCACTCTCCTTAATGTTGGTCCAACATTTCATAACATGTTGTGGAAGTAGAAGATGACAAAAACTGACCGGCGATAGAAAAAAAAAAGGCACGAGCATCGGGCTCACGCGGCTTCCATCGCACGAGGAGGTGAACACTTTGGCTCCGTGTGGCTTTTTAAATACAACATCCCCTCCTGTGTCGTCGGGTAATAGTGAGTAAACAAAGCCATACTGTTGTGTAATTGCACATGAATGGTGGGATACAGTGAGCTTCATTAAGAAATGTCCCCGAGCTGTCACTGGTTTAACTGCCGTATCAAAGCAAAAAGATCTGAGGCCAACTCCAAAGTTGTAAACAAATATCGGCAGCTGAATAATGAGCGTCTCCTCCAGCTGCAGAGAGTAAATTAAGATGGACGACATGACAGCTCCCCAAAAGTGAATTGATTGCCCCCTGGTGGTTGGCTGCAATATAGGTCATGAATCCATGTTAGTGGAAGAGACCAAATTTAACAAGTCAACATGTCTGTCTGTCATTTTAGGTTGTTATCACACTAATATATGTGTGTTGGTATTTTTCTGGTAACTTTGATGCCAGGACGGCAGCGTTTTGTATCTGGGATATTCTGGGCTTGATTTCTGGATAGTGGGAGGAAGTGTTTACTCGTCATCAGTATAAATATGTACGGTCTCTGCTTCCAACACACAACCATCAAAAAGGTTTCTCTATCGATTGATTCCAACATCTTTATCTGCATCTACAAATATGAATTCATTTATAAAAAAATCCACGTATTTAAGCCATGTGACTTGTCTTGATACCCTGAAGGGGATTACAGGTATTACAGCATAAGGCCAGATGAAGACTAACCTCAAACGTGCTAATATCCCTCGTCACCACTGTATAGAAGTGTCTCAAGATATTTCACATCCGTTTTATAAACATAGTACATGCATTACTCGTGGGCAATAAAAGATTAAAGGTGACCAGGCTTTTTGCCGTCAAGGCTCCTCAGCTTTAAAACTCACTGTCCAATGATCTGAGGCTTGCACCTGTATATTTGATCATTTTAACGTTTTATTTCAGTATTATTTTTATTCCAGTTTAAACCATGTAAAACATAATGTAAATATCATTTGAAAAGTGCTGTAAAAAATAAAGTGCATTATCATGTATAAGTTATAAGGAGAATTGTTGTTGTGTTTTTTTTCTTTTCCACAAAGTTCAACTGGTCGACTTTTGAAAATAATGTTAAACTCAGACTCGGACGGGAGGATTTCCCAGGCCTAACATTGTAAACCCGCTTCATAAATGGAACATAAATCAGAAGTTACAGTTTGTTAGTACAAACATCTTCCATTGTAAACACAGTTTTGTTTCCATGGCTCACGATGGGATCCCATCCCGGCTCTTTTATAACATTTGTTTTACAGTAATTCTCTCTCCAGCCTATAAAATATGAAGACTTTTCAAAGGCTCATAAATTGCAAAGGACGCACGTAACATATTGGAGTCGTGTCAAAGATGAGGTCGGCCCTCATTGTGCACAAACATAAACATGCCTCACTAATTATCCGGGCATATGCTTTGTGATTAGAACAGCTGCTTAGCTACAGTCGCAGGTCTGGCATACACCTTCCCCACTAATTTGATGAAAATTCAATTTAAAAAACGCAGGAGGAGAAGATCCACAGCGGCAGGAACCGGAATCCAGTTCAGCCTCGATTCAATCAGCTTCCAATCAGTGGAAACTCGAGGTCGTAAATGTGCCAAGTGTGCACGTGCAGCCCTGAAATGCTAACAAGGTGCTTCTTTCACTGACATATGCACATGTTGACATTTGATGCACTGACAGTCGACTTTGCTTTGCAATCATCCAATTAATTTACACAAGAAAACAAAAGGTTCCCCAGCGACACAGGGTTTTAACGTCCTGCTGCTGGCGTTCAGGGGTCTGCTCATCAATCACTGCTTTTCAAATAGAGCGATTAGGAAGCACAAGCTCCCCCCCCCCCCGTCTGAGTTTGAATAGTCTGACAAAACTTTCAAAATAAGTCCCGAACGTGTTCATGCCGAGCTAAATAAAACAGTGCACTTTTCAGAATACTTCTGTCACATCTCTGGAGCGTGTCGGGGGAATGATGTGTGACTCTGCTTGTCACATGTTTCTCAGACTTTATGAGGAGCGCCGACAATGTGACAACACAACTCCTCAATCCCTCGGAGCATATTGAAGACACCCCAAAGTTGAACCTTTATATATAGAACAAAAGGCGAATGGCACATAGCCTCACAATGAACTGGGAGACGAGTCGCACTTTGCATGACGATGAAGCCGGAGACGTTTGCCTGGTATCAACTAAATAAAACAGAGGGTCACAACGTTATAGATTAATCAATCACACTCTTCACTCTGTACTGTGACACATGTGCATCACAACTTGTTGAGCTCAAAGAAGACCAAGTGGACGAATGGAGGTCACCTGTGCGTTGTTTGGGGCCTCGAGCTGAGAGGGGGGCCCCTTTCAAAAGAATGGCTGTTTGTGTTAATTTGATGACAATTAAATTAAATGATATGATGGACTGTATACATGAAAATAATCACTTAAGGATTGTAATCATGTGGGCCCGTATGCATGGGGCCCCCAAAGTCCCTTGCAATGCTATATCTTGCCTGCAACACGTGTTTATGAGAGGTCCAATTGCAGACTGGTCAATTTCCTGACATAGAATGAAGGAAAATTCCAGAAAGTCCGGTGATAATGTCGCCAGCAGGTGGTTTTTTATCACTTACTTCAAAAGTAGATTCTGAAAATGAAAGATGATTCAAAGATTCTATAGTTTAAAAGGCAAAATTTTTAGTTTTTTGTCAATTTGGAACAAAGTTTATTAAATTCCGAGTTTCACAAAATTACCATTATGTTACCTTGTGATATTATAAAATAAGATCACCCAAACTACCAACTGATATACAATTCCAAGTCTGACATATTGCATGATAGACTCAAAACAACGTGTGGTGGTGAAAACTCAACACTACGGGGAAGCTTTTCTGTTGAAGCCCCTAGAAGGCAGATGAAAAATGACTCCAGCAAACCACAGAACATTTCTGGAGAACAATCTGTTGCTGTCAGCAGGAGGAGTGAGAATTGGGAGAAGTTTTATTATCCAGCAGGCCAACAACCAGAATCATAACATCAGTGCTTCAAAAAACAGTGACAGTAATTCAGAAATGTTGGCAGAAGACTTTTTCCACCCATGGCCTCTGGACAACTCAATTGAGAAAATACGAGGGGGAGAGAGAAAACCCAGACGGTGCAAGGTGCCAAAAGTTCTTCCAGTGAAAATACACTTAAAGAGGAGTGGATACTGAAGGAATCATTTTATACCTCCTCCCTCTCAATTTCAATTCATTTCACTTTGGCATAAACATTATCTTTATCTGTATCAGTGTGAAAAGCACCTGACGGAACCTGCTGTGAATTCCATGTTGTTAAAGAATAAACCAGCGGGTCCAGCGGAGATGAGGATTATTTACAAGCACCGCGGACCAATAAACAAAAGCACCACAGTTTTATACGGCGTGTAGAATTTAAATGGGATGTAGAATCTGAAGAGTTGTCTCAAGAACGATCGTCCCCCCCCCCCCCCCCCCCGAAACACGTTTTCACTGTTTAAAACAGAGCTACTGACAGAACGTTCCACATCTGGGTCCATATATTGTTATTTTACTGTGTATTTTTTACTGCAGTTAACTGGCCATGATACAATAATACAATGTTAATGAAGTTTTACCCCTCCAAAATATCTAATCCACTAATATAAAACGCTTCAGTCCATACTTAACCACTGAGTTGCAACACATTTGTTTAAATGACACTGAAGAAGAGAACATTCATAAAAACAAGAGATATCAGCAAAAGTGAGAAAATAAAAAAAAGCAAGATAATGTGTTGTGTGAGACTCCACAAGTCTGTGAAATTACTGAGATAAAATCATGATTAAAAGTATCAGCTGGAGGACAGACTCCTCCGAGGCCCAACAAGAGGAACTGGGAGCTTCAGACGTTTTATCCAGGATGAACCCTCTCACAGCTCCTCTGGTCCATCTCACGTTAAAGCCAACCTCAGTTAATGACTCATGTGACGTCAACGTGGGATTGAACATGGAAACTGAAATTGTCAGCGAGGACAAGGACTCAAAGAGATTCTACAGGTGATAGAATAAACTACACAAAGAACAAAGACTAAATAGTGACCACTTCATGTCTGAGAGCATCGTCAGGCTCGACTTACAGACCATGTGACTTTAGAGGCTTTAAAAGGCAATTCATAATCAGCATTGACCAATCAGAGGAAAGGAAGTGAGGAGCACATGAACTCATCAGCTACAGGTGAGATAAAACTTTGCAAACATATTAAAAACAAGGAGAGTGTTTAGGTTCTTCAAGTCAAAAATGATTTTTAAACTGAACTTGTGCAGTTACTGTGAGTTTAAAACCAAACAAGCAATTGTATTCAAGGTTCATCAACTTGCATATAAGTATAATTTGCAAATGTTGTGTTTCTTTGTGTTAGGGTGCGAAAACAAACCTTTGAGCTGATTTAACCTGCGTCTGCAGTTGTGCCTCTGTTCCACGAGTCTGATCTTGAATCAGTGTGTGACCAATCTGAAGACGCTGGACAGGACAGGGATCTCTGTCTCTACATGAATTGGCCCTTGCGACTTTATTTTTCAGGAATGTGACCACAAGTTTATTAGAACAACAAATAAAAACCAATTCCATGTCATATTAAACTGAGACAATTATTCATGGGCATGAAGATGGTGAGTCACAATCTGACAGGGGCAGAGATTGCACATAATTACTCTAATGACGCCTCAAGCTGACGACCATATCATCATCAATAGATCCAGCACTTTAGAGCAAGGACATGCATGAAGTCTCAATCCACACTGTAATGTGTAAAACGCTGGGAGAATTAAAGTTTCATGTACATAGTACTGTAGTAAACACCCCCCAAAATAACTTATTTCATTCATGAAAGTTAAATGTAGCTGAGAAAAGCCTGAATTGTGTCTTTCTTTCTGTTTTGCACTTTTGGCCTGTTAGTCAACATGTCTGCTGTGTGGTTCTCATCACGAAGTCTCAAGTGGGTTCATCAAAGCTTTGAGCTAAACAACGCTGGCTGATGGTTTTATGAAAGAAGAGTTTGGAGGCTTTGAAAACCTGAAATGAAAAGACAAATTAAGATCTGAATGTTCGAATGATCATTTCATGTTACCTACTTCATTTGAGCCATTTTGAACATAACATAGTGATTATGCAAGATTGTCAGTATAGAGATTAGGATTCAAAATATAAATTTATGGTCTTAACTTCCCTAAATAAATGGAGACATGTTTTAGGCAAGATTTGGATACAGTACTGATTATGTCAAAATCCTATTAAAAGTCAAAGTTCAGTCTATGTCAGTTTGCATCTATGTTATTTGCACTAAACTCCGAATCAAATCAAGAGAACAGAGCAAATGACTCCTTAGTTTAGAGCAGGACACAAAACACAGGAGTCAACAGAAAATAATTCCAGAGGCCGGAATGTATATTTACACAACATCACAACAGGAGGAAACAATAGAGTTCAAAAACAGCAGTGAAAGCTTCTTCCATCACAGACAGGTTTCAAAATATAGATGCACAGATTGAAGAGATAACTGGTAAACTTCTCACGGCCTCCTGACATCAACAGTTCTTGTTGTGGCATAAGAGACTCGGCTGTATCGTAAATCAAAAGACTTTGTAATGCTTATCTCTGTTAAATTAGAATGACAAAAGGACACAATTTGCATTAGAAAGGAATTTCAATAACGTGCACTCACTCTCCGGGTGCAGGACAATTTGCTGTGTAGGTATTTATACAGAGCATCCTGCAACAACCTCATTCTGTCACAGGGAACCAATCGGCTGGCTTAAACTTCCTTGCCTCCGTCCTCTCTGCTGTGAAACTTATTTATTTTTTTACCCTGTGCTTCTCATTGCACTTTCATTCCTTGTAACACATTGGATTAAAGGCTGCTTTTTCAAATCCTGTGAAAACGGCGTTAATATAATGTCAAATTGATCCGTCAGCCAGACCCCCCCCCCAATCTGAGACACTTTCCTCAACCCAAAGGCAGGATTAATAATAATAACGCCATTTGTGTAGCACTTTTCAATATAAGTAACATAATTTACAGCAAACATTATAAAAGTAAGAGTAAAACCAATAAAGATGCAGATAATAAAAGTCAGACATCATACGATAAAAGCTTTTCTTAATGGAGATAAAACAGGAAACTTATTCTGCTCGTCTAATCTCTCAATTTTTGAATGTTTAGCAACACCTTACCAGAGGACTCGGGCTGGTCCTGGCTGATGGGGGGGGGGAGGGAGGAGCCAGTCCATGCCTTAATCTTTAAAGGTTAAGTGTGTACAATTTTGTGACATCTAGTGGTGAAGTTGCATGTTGCAGCTGAATACCCCTCACCTCGACCTCCCGTTCCAAACATGACAGAGAACCAGTGGAAACCTTCAGTTGTCATAAAAACTCAAAAGGTTTAGTTTGTCCAGTTTGGGCTACTGTAAAAAACATGGCAGCCTCCGTAGAGAGGAACCACTCTGATGTAAATTTACGTAAGTATTTCAATATAAGGCACTCATTCTAGGGTAAAGAAAACAACAATTTGTACAATTTAGGTGAAACACACTACAGATTTTTTAATACATATTAAGGTTTTTCTGGCCAACGCTCATCACTGTTCTCATGCCATTGTTCTTGAGTTCTCGACCATCCAACCCCTGGGCCGCTTCGGACCCTGAACTCAATGTGACCCTGTTCTTCTGGAAACCAGCAGAGGAGCTGTAAACCTCCTCCACACGCCTCAGAGTAAGTGCCACCGTGCCTTTTTAAAATGTATAACTCTGGCAACATCAGTGGATTTTAAATCTCTCTTCCTCTGGCTGTGACTGCACAACGTTTATCTTGTGTGGAGTTACGCACAGATGAAGCGTGTTTATCATTTTGATGTGGTGACTTGACAGAGAGGGGTATTGTGGTCTAAGGCGCGTGGCAGGAATCTGACACGCGTCCCCCCCCCTCCCCCCAAGCACCTGATATGACTGTCAGAGGTAACACAACAATGTGTGTAGGCTCGACAAAGACGTGAATCAACCAGCGCCCTTTGAGTGTATCCCACGAGCTCTTTCACACCCTGTGATGCCAGGTATCTCTCCCCCTGTACAAAGGCCCGAGGAAGAGGGAGCGCCACAGAGTCGAGGGGTGATGGATTCGAAAGCATGTCTTGGCACATTTATTCACACGGGGAGAGTCGGCTAACGATCTGTGGCATATGGACAACTTCTCTTAGAGCATTGATCATTTCCTAATCAGAATAATGCCCCTCGAGGCTGGACGGCGTTCAACTGCTCGCAGAGATGTCAAGGGTAAGCAGCTCTAATCTGCGAAAACAGCTCCAGACCAATCAGTGAATATGAGTTCTCCTACTCTTCCTCACTTTTCCTTTATTGTTGCAGTTTTTATTGACCAATAATTGTCAATAAACACAAATTATAGTGGAAATTGATGCATGTCTAATTCTAAATTGCACTGAGACCTTCATAATCTCTCCGAGGACAATTTACACTCGGCTATCTGCATGCATCAGCGGTTCCCTTCTACACAAAGCAAGCACATGAGAACACCTTCCTGTGACATTTCTTGCTGACATTCACATTATATACGGTGTGAACACAGAGAACTATGGGTAAAAAATGATCAATTAAAAAGGGACAAAACCATCATTTACCTCAATTATTGCAGAACTTTGTCAGTTTCCCTTCAAGGCAAAACACTGTCGCCTCATAAATCACAGATACAAAAGATTCCCTTATTCTCACGGGAGCGTCGCACAGGAAATGGCTCTTCGGTGATATAAAGACGTGCCTGCGGCAGAGAGTGCACACAGCCACTGTACACCTCTCGTGAAGAAGAAAATGAAAGCTACATTTGTATTGATGATATATTTAAGAGCCCCATGTCGGTGGAACGGATTATTTATCAACAAAGAGAGCTCTGCATATTGCTAATGGTACAGATAAAACAATGATATTATCTATTTTTGATTTAGGTCCATAAGACTGGATCCTTAGACAATAGGAAATATATGATACACCCTTTTTCTGAAAATGTTCTAATCCCCCTGAGGCTATGGTTGGTTTTAAAGTCTCATTTGTCACTTTAATGTAAGGCCTAACATTAGCAAGGTAGCCAAGACGCTAAATATACCATTTCACTGATGCAAAGGTATTGTACTGAATAACTTATTATATTCATTGACAAATAAAATACTGTTACAATTACTTTTGTAATTAGTTTATTGTTTAAAGCAGCTTGAAGCCATTAACTGACCATGAGAAGCTAGCTTAATGTTAGCCATCCCGGCCTTCCCCATCCTGATGCCGTAGTGTCCAATAGTGCTGATGTATGAATACGTGTGTTAAGCGCCCATTTAAAGAACATTTACTTGCAACAAACTAGAACATGCTAGCTTGGATTAAGAGTAGTTTAAAACATGAAAAACAAAGTTGAGAAGCATACTTTTACCATAACACATACACTTTTTTCCAAAACTCCCACCGAACTGCTATTAGTTTATAAAGTTCTATAATCATCTGAAATCTCATCATACTTGTCATTGTGGAGCAAAGTATTTCAAAGAAAGTATTAGGAAATTATATTATCTGCAATAATTGTCTCTCACACCCGCTGTTCATGAAATGGCTTCAATGAAGGATCACAACGAGATAAACTAAATAAACCACTTTTTGCCTCGTCTTGGCCGGGGGGGGGGGGGGTGGGGGGTTCCTCTCCTCGGCTAAATCACTTCATTAGCTGGAGAGTAAATAAAAGACAAATCTTACATCAGGTTGCGCTCGGCTCTGTTGCAGATAAAGTAAGCAGCTTATCTGCCTTGGAATTACAGGGATTTAGTAGTTTAAAAAAAAAAAATTGTATTGGGCTGCTTCATTTGCAAACTTCACTGTGCCGCTGGAGGAGTGATGAGCAGACATCTGAAAGTCCTCCTGTTGTGGTTGCAAAGCAGAAAAGACTTTATTAGTGAGCCGGCCGTTGTGGTGGTGGTGGTGATAATGGGATCTGATTTCCAAAGGTCTCCTTCGAGTACTTAAGTGGTTTGAATCCACCAAGCTACCGGCTCCCAAACCTCCGTCCCCGCCCCGGATCAATATTAGTCTCATTCAACACGTTAAAGCCCCTGTTAAAGGATTTAGAGTGTCATGAAACAGGTAAGTCCTGGCAGCTCCTCGTGTGCTGGCCTATAATGAATCCTGGGAATACAGCAGAAGGGCAAGGTATTTACCCAGGGTGCAAGGCAGCGGCCGTCCATCCTGGGAACGGCTCTGCTGCCACACTGAAGCCCCGGTAATGAGCTGACAGGTGCAATGTTTACACGTCGATCGCCCCTCAAGTTTGAAGGGGCTGACTCTCGGTTTACTCTCTCCACGTTAATGATGCCGGCCACGATGGCTCACCTTTCCATAGATTGTCACCGATTCTTGGAAGGAACCTTGCGCTTGTGGTCACTTCTCTGCATGTTGTGTTTGATTCTGACATCTGTCCTGTTTGTGTTAATCTCAATGTGTCTGCAACAAACTGGGACTAAGATCTTGTGGGTATAGACCATTTATTCTTCAGGGAAATGGAGAGCGATTCCTAAACCTGAATGTTTGAGGGTCTGTTCTTGCCCCACCTCTTTATTCTTTAACCATAAGGTGGTACATGTACATGCAGTATAAGATCCCTGCCTGTAAAAGTAAAAACAACATTTATCAATGATTTCTCTGCAGATGAATGTGACCAAACGCTTGGTTTTGTCATTGAATATTGGGGGGGGGGGGGGGGGGGGGGGGGGTTCTTACGAAGAGAAAAGGACCTTCAATGGATATTCACATTCGGGCAACAGCCACTTAGCAATTTCCTGCCATGGAGGAGGGAGCCAAACATTTACCTTGAACAGACATTAGGCCCGAGGAAGATAACTGCCTCTCAAAACCCGTCATTATCCATTTTGTAGCCTGTTCTGAGGTTGGCTCAGCCTATGGTTAACCCGCAGGAGGAAATCACCCGAACAAGCCGCCTTTCCACCGGCTCCACACCCGCCAGCCACTGCTTGTTTGTGAGCCTCAAAATGGTTCTGGGCCTCTCTGTGGCTGGTGAGAGGGCTAATGCTCCTCATTAGCAAGGTGACCTTTCCGCAAATTGCCGTGGTGCACTCCTCTCCACCCTCTGATTACCTCCGTGGCCCTGGCTAAAATCAAATACCCCGGTCGTACTCTCAAGTCAGGGAAACACATTTCGTTGATGCCTCTCCTGACAGGATAACTGGAATGAACAGGATCTGGATCCAGATCTGCATCATATTTTGATACAGATCTGGATCCAGATGAAATCTATTCTTCTATAATAATTTCCAGTTATTTAAAAAGTACATGATCGTGGAGCCTGAGTGGAAGTATATCCTTCATAAAAAAATCAAAACTAAATAAAATGGTTATTTTCTAGTTATTTATTAATAGGTTCATCCCTATGTTTTAATATGACACATGTGCACCTCACTAAGTCTCTTTCTCTGTACATTTCAACGTGATGAAACTTGCCTGTACAGGGAGGATTCCAATCTATAACATATAAGGGAATATATAAGAGATCTTCATATATTCTTCACTTGCAGCTAATACTGTTGTTTACCTCTTTTCAAACAGCAGACACACACACAGACATGAAAAATGAGACAACACTAACATCCACGTTCGGCGTCATCCTTACAGGAACGTCTAAACTCTCGTGGATCCACTTATCAGTGGCCAGAGATTCCATCCAGATTGAGATCTGAACTGAATCCTCGACTGCAGAGAGTAGCTGAGGTGAAATGAACACACGTTGTCATTGGCTGAGCAGGAAGTGCTCAGGAGCGCAGCGCTGCTGGATTTCACTGTGTGGCGTTTGAAGACGAGACTCTACAGGCGGAGACATTACTCTTTCATGGGAGAGTCAACTTTGAGATTTTGTTGTATCTTGCTTTCATAACGTGTCTTGTTTCAGACGAGTGCCTGAAATACACAGATTTGTTTTTAGTTGTACTTTGTCTATTAGAAATTTCAATTGCAATATATCTTCAAGGCAGTTAGCTAATGAGTTTTTTTTTACAATGAGCCAAATTGCTTCACTTCAGTAGCACTTCCATACATCAAACGTTCCAAATCCATATAGTGAAGTGTGTTTACAGGAGATGTTCATTTGTCATTCATGGTCTAATACTTTTAGACCATTTTATTCCTTAAAACATGGCGGAGACTGAATTCATCTGGATTATTGACTTTGGAGTTTTTTGTGATCATTGCCTCAAAACATCTGAGACCCAAAAATATGTTCTCAACTGGGGAAGTTTACCGATTTGTAGGGTCCAGGAATTTTGGCTGGAACTGAGTTTATTCTGCTTTCTTTAAACTTCTGGTATTTGTTTAGATTTTTTTTCTCTGCTTAACAGATTTAAGGTGAACCAAGTACTGCTGAATTTTCACTTGACACTTCTGAGTAGTAGTTGTAGTAGTAATAGAAGTAGTAATGGTGGTATCCTCAACTGATAGTGATTAATAATATCGAAACCTGTATTAAGCTTTAATCTGGTAATCTATCTTTTAAATGTGACCAGTGCACTAGTTGATTTCCTTATTCATGATTTCAGTGAAAACAGAGTTCAATATATTTATATTTAATTCCTTGATTATTAAAAATGTAACTTCATACATTCTGATCATACAGGATGAAGTAATTACATTTATTCTCTCAACATGCAGGATGAGCTTCGACATTTCTATTTCCTGATCACACCTAGGAAATGTAAATGGGAGGAAAAGTTTCAGCCCTGAACCAGTCAGCTAAAGGAGACGCTGCTGCAGAACAGGAAGGAGACACTCCTTTTGAAGCAGCATAAAATAAGGTTTCATAACAATATGCTGAGGGAGACGCTTGCTGCAGTACCTGGCAGCTTCTCACGACTGTTTCCATAATCACACCAGCCTCCCTGTTCCAGGTGGCATTTCTGGCAACTCGCAGTGCTTTCCTGGACGAGCCAAAGCAAAACGAGTTTAAGCACGATGCTAATCTTCACATTCTGTACTGAGAACGCTTTTCACCACACAAAAACAGTCACTCTGTGAGCGTGTGTAGCATAAAGAAGCGTGAAGCCATTGCACCGGAGTAATTTTCCAATATGATAGCTACCCTAATGACTTTTATCTGCATCCAGCCACAAGGAGATATCAGCATTCTGCTTGTCGTCACTGGGAGTTTTCTTTGTGCCTCTCCACACAACAGAAATCAGGATTCAGATGCTAAATGATTGCAAAGAGGGGAGACGTGTGACGTGGTGGTTTTAAAAGCAGCAGAGATGATGTGATGATGAAACCACATTACACTGCCACTCTTTGCCATTAAGAGGTTGAATCATTTTTATGGAGAAACGTGACATAATTGTTAAATCCTCTGCCGTAAGATTTGTGTTTTGGGATATTTTATAGTCTCTCACTGCGATGTTTTCACCTACATTAAAGCCATCTGGTGCCTTTCAGATGACATTTTATATATGTTTCATGGATATTGAAGAAAAAAAGCTGAATCAGTTTAATAATCAATTAATCACCTTTTAATGAAAGAGTGAAATTGACAATAAACACAAAAACATCATGGTGAATGTGTCCAATGTCAGATGGGATTGAACCCCGCACCCCCCAGCTGCAGAAATGATCAGCGTTCTAGATGATGAATGGATGGATGGAAATGAAGGTGAATGTGTTTGCAATTCAAAATATGCTTGTTTGGAGGCCAGAGACGTTTGTCCTCTCAGCCTTATGTTCAGAATATTATACTCACAAACAGACTGTAGCTTACGTCTAGGGACAAAAAGTAGATTGAGGCTTTTAGGCTGTTGTAGCTGTTGTCGTTAAATCGTACTAGAATTTGAATTTCCTCCCTGGTGTATTTCATTTAAGGAGGTGTGAACGCTGTAATTGTACGTGGGTGCAGACCAAAACAACTGCATCGAGACCTGTAGAGGAGGTGCATGGTCTTTTTTAGGCCCTAAAAGTACTTTGGACTCTGGAGCAGTTGGTCCATGATGGGAACACGATCCGGCCCAACTACCAGTACTACACCAGCAGTACTACCAGCATTCTGGACCCTGCGCAGACTGTAGTAGTGGTGGTATTACTGCTAGTAGCAGAAGCTAGTGGACAGATTCTCTTTGACTATATGATAAATTAAGCTGGAGCTCCTGCCCCAGATACTTCGGAACAGAAGTGCACGTTCTTCTTGATGCATTTAAGGTCACTTGGATTTTTCTTTAATGTGAAAAGAACCAAAACTCCAAGTTTACAAACTCATCAGCTGATTCAGGTCAGAGCCGACAAACCAAATGGGAAAACATCCTTATTTGTTAAGATTTCTTTTGTCTCCTTTGGGTCAAACTGTGTCTGCATTTGTGCTGACATAAGGGGATTTTTCCGCTTCCAGCTGAAACAGCGAATCTCGTCCCCTGAGTGGCAACTCATCGCTCTTTAATGTGTTCTATACCAGGAAAGGTTCTTAAGGTGAATGCCTCCACGAATGACCTTCCAAGGCTGATGAATTCCTCCTGAAAACCCCCTGCGGTGTTGTGACAGTGCTTGAAGCAATAATATCAAAAGCTCATGTTCTGCCAGGTGCAAGTTAAGCTGCCATCCATTCGGTTTTCATAAAAACACCTCTCTGTCCTCGGTTTAATGGGATCTGGAGCAATAACACAATGCTCTCTCTGTCTGAAGTAGTGTCTTTCCTTCCTGTTCAATGTGAGTGGTATATAAGGGGCCACAGTCAATCATATGCAGTGAGACACAACAAAGGAAAAACTTTAACCCAAACTTTACATGAAACCTATGAGATGCAGCAAACACAGCAGCTCATCAGGGATATACTTTTGCACGGTTGCAGATGAAAAGGAATTTTCCAGAGTGTGATATAAACACTGTTGGATGCTTCTGCAGGTAAACATGCTGAAGCAGGTAATTCATTAAGAAAATGTATCCCGTCTCAAAAGGCATGCATGGTGTTGATGTCGTGCATGGATCCACATGGTTTGTTTTCATCAGTGTACTGAGGTGGTAGATGTATCTTGGCAAAGTGTGATGGAAGTCCCACTGTGCCCCTCGTCCCAGGGGTTGAGATCTGTCTGATGCTATTAATAATGACATTTTGTTCTCAAGCCCATTAATCAGCAGCTGCAGAAAATAGATGTACTTCAGTGAAGCACAGGGAGGAGGAGAGGAATCGCTTGTTTTGCACAACACACTCATGGATTCGATATAGAACTGGCAGAGGACCTGAATAGAAGAGGAATCCCACGCAACCATTGTAGGAAGCTACCGCCAGAATAAGAAATTGTCCAAGGTAAGGAAATGCTCATAATGTTTGTAGGTGTTATACAGTATTTGACTATGAATACAGTAGTGCAGCGAGTGAATGTTAACGATTCTGTGCTGGTTAGCAGCTTTCATCAACTCTGTCACACATACATCACCTTCCTATTGGTCTTTTACTTCTTAACTGCATTTCTTTTCGCCAAAAAAGTCCTATTATAAGCAGTCATCATGATTTTACCATGAACAACAGCGTCCCTTGGCCCAGTAGCACTATGGAGGAGTCGTTTGATAAACGGCCACATGTTGATGCACTCACATTATCCTGTGGATGAGGCGATAACAACATCCTCTCGATGCTTTTCACAATATTCCACGGATCTGGTGAATGCACAGCAACGTGCTGGCAGAGGGAGGGAACCAGAGGACGAGCGGACATGGAGGAAAACGATTCATACTTCAATCTAAATCTAAAAGACGTGACGCAGCATCATCATCATAGATCCACACGTTTACTGAGAAATACTTAATCTTTCTCTGTTTTAAAGGTTAAGTGGGTATGATAGATAATCATATGATATTCATAATGTTTGTGTCTCTGCTTAATTAATTACCTGGAAGTAAAATCACAGTATTTAGTTTTTCCTTAGATTAAGACCTTCATATTCTTCGGGTACTCCGAGTTCCCCCGTGTGTCTACAGTAGCCCAGAATGGACAAACCAAACACTTTTGCATTTTTGTGGGACACTTAAATCAGCCACTACAGCTTCTCCTACTTGGAAGAGAAGGGTGAGGGGAAGGGTCTGAAACTCTGCTTGATGCCACTATATCCTCTTCAGTAGTTTTTTAAAGTGATGCATCCACAGTTTAGGGAAGAACTCAGGTCGCCTCTTTGGAGATCTCATCGTGTAGTGATAAGATTTGACAACTCACTCATTCCTCTATGGCTAAAACTTATTACTGATTTGCATTAAGCAACATCAAACCCACCATTTATGTACCTTATCATTATTGGTCACAATGATTAGGTTCCGTCAGACAGTCACGTTTAGGTCTCGACTAAAACTCTGCAGCTCCTGAAGTTAAAACTTTACGGTTTGCTAGTCACAGAATTTCAAATTAATTTACCATCTGCTCACATGTAAAGATGGCTTTCGTTTACATTATCTTTTTCCGTGATGCAAATAATGAATTAATATAATCAAAAGTAAAAAAAACAAGATTATTGAGTTGCTCGCCTGCAGCAGCTGTGGCTGCAGCTGTTTCTATGGTTACCACAAGTGGAGCTCTGTGGTAATCTTTTCATGGGAGGCAGTGAACACACACTCTGGTCAGCATCACAGACACACAAAGTTTGCTCTAACCACTTTGCAATTTGCCAAGAGACGCACACCTCGCTCGATATCCACGTTAGGTGATAAGAGAAAGTTCAACTTCCTCAAAGTCTTTACTTGTTATTTATGGCCCAGCTCTAGATCTTTATTTGGGAACCACATTTAAAATTACAACAAACTCACAATATCAATACAATTTATCTCCTCCCACACACGTCTCTGACAGGGCATCCACTGACCCAGCAAATTATCCAAATTGTCAGTAATTGCAACAGTGTATTCAAAAATGTGTGTGTCTGTGTATGTGTGTGTGTGTGTGTGTGTGTGTGTGTGTGTGTGTGTGTGTGTGTGTGTGTGTGTGTGTGTCTGTGTATGTGTGTGTGTGTGTGTGTGTGTGTGTGTGTGTGTGTGTGTGTGTGTGTGTGTGTGTGTGTGTGTGTATCGGAGTGCAGCAAAATCCCAAAACATTATTTATTCCTTTTTTTGAAGTCGTTGATATTGATCAACAAACCCATTAACGGGGTCTCCTACAGCAAACAGGGAACATAAGGTGCATTGACAGGTAGCTTTTAAAAACCTCACTGATATGAGATGTTTTTGTAAAAATGACGACCTCTGATGCATATTCAGTCTCAGTGTAAAGTCTGTGTACTAATTAGAATCAGAATCAGAAATTATTTATTGCCAAGTAGGTTTACACCTTCAAGGAATTTGCTCTGTTCATTGGTGGATACAATGAACATAGAAAACATAAAAATATAAAAACATAATCAATACAACACTACTAGGACCCTTCGCCTGAACTAAGTTAGTTTCTTTGCCTCAGATATGCATGTGTGTGGTAGAATGTTGTGCATTTTGCCTGGCAACACTCTCTGGGTCCAAGTATTCCACATGCTATAATTAAAAACTCTTTTTTCCCCCCTCTGTGAACTTTGAGGTCACGGAGACGAGGACAACTCTGATATTTTTAACATATTCTGAACATTTTCAGTATTTCAGTCACATTCTGCTGTCGGCTCATATCAATAATGTTCATGATGACAGGAAACAAGACAGCCCCTGACAAACTATTCGATCATGCATATTGTTGGACCAGGACTCGAGTATTAACATCATATTTGACATGTTTCTAGTCTTTTTATTATTATTATTTGAAGCAATGTCTCCCAATGCCTACTTCCCTTGCATAAAGAAATCCATTGATCTCGCCCCTGTTTTATTTTTTTTCTCTGCAAAATCCCTCTGATATGAGTCGGGCTTATAGCACCATAGCTGTCTGTGTGTAATAGCTTGGGCTAAAGTAGGGGAAATATATGCATGCCTCTGAAACAATCAGTCTTGTTTATCCAGAGCCCTTGAACCTCCAGGATCAGAAAGTTTTCGCAATGAATTCTGATTTCGCTAAATCCCTGTCCAATAAATTGCCTCGACTCTGCACAAACATCAAAACTCTCTCTCTCTCTCTCTCTCTCTCTCTCTCTCTCTCTCTCTCTCTCTCTCTCTCTCTCTCTCTCTCTCTCTCTCTCTCTCCCTCTCTCTCTCTCTCTCTCCCTGTTTGTGCCACCAGCTGTTAGATCTGGGGCGAGAATAACAGAAGGAACGGTTTGGATGATAGAGACGTGGAGGATTCACAATTTGTTTATGAATGTCTCTTTCCTTCTTCCCCCCCGTCTCGGCCTCGCCCACCCTTCGCTTTCCCCTCCCCTGGTTAAAGGCTGAGCATCTGCACCCCCAGTGTTTGCTAACTGAGAGGAAACGGTGGAATCTTGATCGAGACCTTGCAGGTGGAAAGTTTTCCTTCCTGCAGCACTCGAGTTATATTTTGTTATAAGTGAAAATCTGACTTCTATGAAGTTGTTATAATCTTTTTAATCTCAGGTGTTTATTGAAGTCCACTCACTTGGTTGGAGTCACAGCTTTCTACACCCGAAGTGTAAAAAATGGCAGTTTACAGTGCATCTGTCCTTTTTAAAGCCCTGATGAAAGTGGACGGAAAATGGAATTAAACGAATCAGATTTAGTGCTCGGGAAATGATTAATTGCTCAAAGCCACAGTTGCTGCTTGGACATCTGCTCGCTTGTCATTGTGTCTAATTAAAACGATAAACAATTAGTGATGCAAATCAACTTCCCTTTGGTCTTTTCGAGGCAATGAGAAAAATATTTAGCTGGACATGGAGCCTGGAGTGTGATCTGAATAGAATGTAACCGGAACAAAGTATTCCACACACTAGAAATGTTTGTTTGACTCGTTGGAAGAAAATAAACTTTGGGCTCCATCTTACATCTGGCATAGAGTGGTGCCAAGCGTGATGCAAGTGTCTTCACTAGTTTCAGATGGCGACAGTTTCCATTGTGCATCCAGTGGAATTCAATAGCTGATGCACTTGTGGCCTATTATCTGGAGACAGCAGAAATTCACTGTACATTTCCCTGTTATTTTAAGTGTTTGTTATCAAGATGGTAATATGCAGGTCACACATGTTGAGCCTTTTACACATTGATATGTGCTCGTGAGTGACAGCGTGAAAGCTTTTTCTCTTACTATCTGGTAAATCCTCCATTAAATATCGATCCACTTGCTCTTTGCAGATGACACAGTGATTGCTCCATTGCCCAAACTACACCCAGGATAGTTAAATATCACTCTATTGGCACACAGACCCTTTTTTTCCTCATTGTTAAACTGTCTCAAATGGATTTTGACACGCCCTCAATGCACTTGGACCATGAGCATGAGACTATGCACTTAACTGCTTGCAGCGCTCACATGATCAGAATAAATCATCCACTGATACTAAGCAGATGTAGTTTTTTTTTTCACAAATGCAATCTTAATTTAAAGTGTTGGGATGCTGCCGCTACTAACTAGCACTCATACAAAGTAATGCTGAGACTGATGCGAATGTCATTAAGAGGTTATTTAATCATAATCCAAAGTGAAATGTTAACCCAGACGATGGGACTGGATAAGTTAAGATAAGTGACTTTATAAGTTATTATAGTTGATTGATGGATGTCTGTGGCAGCATCTGTAAATCCACTTGAGGAAAGGAGCTAAAAGTTGAGATTATTTGATTATTATTGAGCTGAAAGGGATCTATCGGCAGAAATTGAATATAAAATAATGTGTTTCATCAAAAATGTATAAGTTGTAGTTTTCTTTACCCTAGAATGGACCCTTAATGTTTAAATAGTTTATATTTACATCGGAGGGGGCCTCTCTACGGAGGCAGACATGTTTTTGACAGTAGCTTAGACTGGACGAACTAAACCTTTTTAGTTTTATGATAACTGGAGGTTTCCACAGGTTCTCATTCACGTTTGGAAGGGGAGGGTGAGGTGAGGGGCATTCAGCTTCAACATGCAACTTCACCACTAGATGTCACTCAATTCTACACAGTGTACCTTTAAGGCCTATGGTGGGTTGAGGCAGGCAAGAGTTAAACAGCAGGGAGAGCCGTCCAGTGAGGCAAACAAATCCAAAGGGGAGCAGGCAGAAATCCAAACTCCAGAGAGGGCTGTCTGAAAGTCCAAACACAGGTAAGCAAGCAGAGCACAGAGCGTTTAGACAAGAAGCACACAGCAATAAACACAATATGCTGGCAGATAAAAACAGGACAGGCCAAACTATAGATACACAATGCACTAATTGACACAACAATCTGGCTGGAAAACACACAAAGACACACAGGAACAGAAATAAAACTAGAAACTCACCAAATTTCCCAGCCCTTCAGTCATGTCCCCAGCAAGGCTAAAAACAAAAACTGAATGTCCAGTCTTTCGGGGAAGTATTGAGATAAAAATGATAATATTTTACCCACAAGCTGTGATGTAAACTCTATTATTGGTCTCTGTAACTTTCAATAATAGCCCATCCCAAGAACTGTCTGAAAAACCTTTGGTGTGTGGTTTGATCTTTTGCCAGAACCCCGTGTGTCAGATGTGTTGAAGGGATTCAACAGCTGTTTGATCTGAAGAGGATATTGGCTCCGTATAGACTGGAAACTTCAAGATTTGCATATAAGTCTCCCTCTCATCACTAATCAATTGTTCTATATTACCGTCCTGAGGCAATTTTG
Organism: Pleuronectes platessa; assembly: GCF_947347685.1. NCBI lineage: Eukaryota > Metazoa > Chordata > Actinopteri > Pleuronectiformes > Pleuronectidae > Pleuronectes > Pleuronectes platessa. The sequence goes on from NC_070629.1 coordinate 27,050,976, forward strand.
GATCATTTTCTTTTCCTTTTTCACTTATGCCGTCCAGATTCAGCATTTGACACCCGAGCAGATTAAATAGCCCCGAAGAGAAACTGCAGCTCAGAGGAGAATCCACGGCTGTGATGTGATACCCTTCATATCAGTCAATACACAAACCTCTCTCCCTTTTTAATCACATCTCCACACCAGAGGGGCATTAAGGTGCTGGATCTCAATGACGAAGCATTAGGACGTCAGGCGTGTGAGATATCCCAGCAGTAAATTTTCCACCGTCGCCGTCCAGAAGACCTAGTTTATCGTAACAGCTTGAGAGTAGATGACCCGCCAGATGTTTGTAATCTCACACTGCGAGGCTTGTGACTGCGGTCGCAATCAGATAAGGGAACATAGGAGGGGATTATAAATGGTGACAGTGGTGAAAAGGCTATAGATTCCACCGTAATCGCTGATAGATGGCAAATGTCCTCTTTTGGCAAATGTCCTCCGCCCCCATCACAGGCCAGACAGTTTATACACCGACGCAATATCTGATAAATATGCAAGTATATTTGAAATAAACACCCAGATGTGTTGCTATAACTGCGTTAGGTCATTCCGTCCTGCTGGTTTGCAAGGCCCCATTGAGAGTGTATGGTTGTGTGGGCAGGTTAATGACATCAGCTGCAGAGTGGTTTTTGATCAGGAACAGACCAATGAGACGAGGTTGGGGATGAGGTTGTTTCCTTCATAAAAGAAGGAAACAAAAAAACAGAATGATTTGTTCACTCACTTCCACCCTCGATTTTTCTGTTGTCTCTATTTTTCTTTCTGCTTTCTTCTGTCCAAACCAAAGAATGGAGACGTTTAGGAGAAACTGGAGCGAAGACTGAGCGCACAATGGTGCAGATTAAAAGGAATCAGTCACATTTACAGGATTGAACAGCAGGACAGACTCACCCTGCTGCGAGGCGCTGGGAGATTATTGGTCGCGTTGGAGCAAAAATTGAGAGCTAGCTCTGTTGATAAATAGAAAAAAAATAATATGCAATTATAAAAACATGTCCTGACTCTTTTTTGAGGGACAGAGCTCTTTTGTTTACGTAGAAAATAAAGTAATGCTCATGGTGACGTTAACCGGATTTCACAGAGCACAAAATTAAGTATATCTCTGTTCTTCTTTAAAAAGAACATTGTCATTTATTCATAGAGTTATTCATCGTTAATCAACAGAAGAAAAATCCATTGATATTTGCTATTCCACCGCCGTGCAGCGCTGCAGGAAATGGAAGCCCCCCCTCCCCACCTCCCCCCTTTTTTTTCTCCAACTCCTTAGTACTGAGGCATGTTTCACTCCATTAGAGAGTGAAAATTGGAGCCATGGAAGTGTAAAGAATTGGACATCACTACTCCTCGGCCCCTGAGGTACATCAGGAAATGTTGGCGAGCTCTCCCAGTAAAGAGCATGTTCTGCCCGAGAAGACGTCTCAGCTGTGGAGAGTACATTAACATGTGAGCCAGTGCCAACGGAGTCCTGTGGTTATATTTCATCCAGTAACTTACAGATTTGAATGATGGCTGGTATTCACTGAAAAGACTCCCCTTTCCAATCCAGTGCTCCTATTTGAAGTGATAATGCGTGACATTTTCAGAGAAGTAACACATTTCCCTCGCTATTGGTAGCTGAGATAACGCTCAGTCATACTCAACCAGTCTGCCCTTTATGAATACTGATGCCCGATGGTAAGACATGGTGATTTTTACGATAAGTAGCAACGCCATAAATTAATAGATCGATTTTCTGTAAAGGCCAACCTCTGAGTGAACATGTAAGTCCATTGTCCTTCCACCTGGCCACCCTGAATGCAAAATATATATATGTCTCAAATTTGTATCTTTTGACAGAAGCTGAAAAAAAAAAATGGCTCAAGAGGTCACAGGACTATAGAGATTTTTTTTAAGGAAAAGAACCAATCATTATGATGAACACTATATTTTAAAGTTGATGTGAAAAGGAAACACTCAAATATCTTTGTGTAGATGAGTCTTAATCTTTCAAGTCTTGGGTTCAATCATGAAGTAATAAACTACATTTTGAAGTCCCAAACCTTTTGAAAACTCTCAAAGGCTTCAAACTAATATTGGTAAAGTGTCTTTTTAACGGGTTCGGGTAATATAGCCTCTCTGAATTGTGAAGTCCAATGTAATTTGATTTAATTTAATTATATAGTAGCACAAGCCTAACCCATTAGTTACCGAAAGGAGCTTGGCCACAGTGGAGATGTTCAAAATCACTTTTTTAATAAAGACATCCAGCAGAACTAGAGAATCTGCCTTGACCTGTTGGGTTGAAAGGAGAGAACCCAAATAATCAGATGTTCTAAGAAATACAGCTCGGAGTCTTCCGACACTAACGGCTTAGGATGTCAGAGGACTCGTTGGGAGGTTGTGGGTAGTTTGATCCTCTGGGAATTGATTTGGGGTAAGATGTAATGACTCTAAGAAAAGGAGTTTAAGGGGCTCCAGCCATTTGTGTAAGAGGGCTGCTCGGAATTTTTTCTGAGGACGTGGGTTCAATTCTTATGAGGCTCAGAGAATTCGGAAGGACAACACTCAATGCGAGTATTGAAAAACGCTCAGAGACGTCTACATTGTGATCGATAGCATCAAGGGTTTGTTTGGTGAAGGCTCCAAGGGAGCAGGTTTTCAAGTCTGGGGTATCTGAACCAATCCTACTCAGGCAGAGATCCCGTTCTTGATAAGTGGGGAACTGACAAGTCCTCTCTTGACATCATTTATAGGAAAATTACAGATGTATTTTTTGCACTTAAATTAGGAAATCAGACCTTGTTTTAGAGCCTTTTATGACTAGTGGTGTACACTGAGTTCAACATTCCAATGTTGGATCAGTGGGAATATGTGTGTTCGTGATAGAGAAAGAGAGAGAGAGAGAGAGAGAGGGAGAGAGATAGAGAGAGAGAGAGAGAGAGAGAGAGAGAGAGAGAGAGAGAGAGAGAGAGAGAGAGAGAGAGAGAGAGAGAGAGAGGGGGGGACATGAGTATATGGATTGCTTTATTCTTTTTAATCATATTAAGTTGGATCATTAGATGGACCCGTTTTGCACGGTGAGGTGTACGCGACCAAATCCTATTGGATATCGGCCTAATCTACAGCGAAAGCTCTGCAGCTTCCAGTTGCAGCTTTAGTGGGAACTGCCTGTCCCTCTGTGCCGGCCTGGCCGCGGACATACGTGCGTCATTAATTTGGCTGAATTAGGATTGAGAACAAATTGCCACTCTACATTCCCAAATCCAGGGGTGATTCAGAAATAATGAGCGGCTCAGCTCACATAAATGGTTCACGAGATTATCCCCATCTGAATTAAACAGCTCACCTCCTGGCCAGGACGCGCAGTAGTTTCATAACAAACTTATCGTGGACAAAAAAAAGGAAATGACAAAGCCAGAGTGAAATGGGGACGTCCTCATAAGGCAAAGGACGTCACAATGATGTCATTCTACCCAAAAATAAGTATTGTTGTACTTTGAGGATGTTTTCAACTTACAAATCCTCTGCATCACACACTGTAATAACCCTGAAACCTTCCTGATGTCATGAAAGCCTTTTTTTTCCACCAGTCCACTTCCATCTAAAATGCTTTAAGATTATCTCTTAGCGGCGTTTCATGCTATGATAGCACTAATGGCAAAAATAGAATCATGATCCTCAGCGTTTAAAAGCGGATCAGGCAGGAAGGTCTTGCTGAAATGACCTTTGGATTGGGCCTCAGGGACTAAAACAAATACCGTCATGCTTCTTGTGCCAGCTCAAGAAGCCACTGGTATTGGTGGAAGTCGTCAAGCCGAACGGGGCAGAAGGCTCAACACAAGGACCTTGAGCAGCTGAAAGGAAAATTCAGTCAACATCACTTTCCCATTTATACCTGCTTTTTATTTACACTGACTAGTTTAGCAAATCAATCAAATCCAAGTTTAGAAATGGTTTTGATGGCCAAGGTCAATGGAAAGATTCAAATCAAAGATGGAAATTAATTAGAGTTTGCAAACTGTTGAACGAATATCACTTATTATATGGAACTATTTGAAATTAGTTGATAAACAAATAATAATAATAATGAGATAAAGTGCATCAAACTGTGACTTTATAGTTAGAGTTACTAACCCACTCAACGTTGGTTCACAATGTCATCAATCTTTTGTTATTGCCTTAATTTTCAAGTTTAATATTTTTATCTCAATAGCTGCGTGGATGAAAGTAAGAAACAACATTTCTAGATTTAATTGTATATATAATTATTTGTATAGCCCAAATTCACAAATCACACATTTCTCAAAGGGCTTCATTGCACTTTTAAATTTTTTTTTTGTCTCCTTGCAATATTTAGCAAAGATGTAGATGTTCCACGGTCTGAAAACACATCAAACACTTATTTGAACGGCTGATCCTTTATTCAAAGAGACTTTCCGAGCGTCAATCATGAATGTGTCGGTGGCAGAATGTGAGTAAGATAGGGGCCAAGCAGAGATAGACAGAAATAAATACAGAAAGATTGACAGCAGGTGTGGGGGGGGGGGGGGTAAAGTGAGATTTGATAGAGAAAGAGTGTGATAGCATTGGAGCGTTTAGTATTCAGAACGTAAGGCAAACACTTTCAGCCCCTCTGTCGAAATCTGGGACTCCTCTGCAGTGAACGGTCTAAACTTTCTCTCTTAAGCTTTCGCCTCGAGCCATGAACTCAAATATTTTAGTCACATTCACTGAAGCTAAAAAAAAAAGGGTGCCTCATTACTTATGATCAAAGGTTGGTGTTTTCTGGAGGAGAAACGGAGCGTCTGCTAGAATTTGGATTAAAATTTGAAGGCGGGTCATTTTTCTATGGAATAGAAATATTTGAGTTTGTTATTTTTGTGACATTTCGGCATTCTCACCCCCCCCCCCCCCCCCACCCCCCCTTAGCCATCCTGTCAGCCGCCATCAGCAAGTTCACAGAAATAAGAGAAAGGCACATCACTTTCTGGTTGCCTTTCTTGTTTTAACTGAATAAATGACACTTCAACTGAGTTTGAATCTTTTATTCTTTTATTGAGTAATTTCAAAATGTATCAAATTATGAATCTCATTTCTTTGAGATTGTGGTTGTGAGAAGCCCTTACTGGGCGCAGAAGAACACAGTTAACAGGCCTGCAACAGGGGTTGAACTGATCATTTTATTTCTTGTTTTCCATGCCGGCTTTTGTCATTTCTTTTATACCTGTATGCATCTCCCTGTTTGTAAGAGATGACGGTAATTTCATGTGAACACATTGGGAACAATCCGAGATCTTCTTCAGCTGTTTGACCCTCACAGTCTCTGAGCACATGGGACACACACCCTCCGTCTTCAACAACAGAGTGAACTCCGAGTAGAGAGCAGGGAATTCACAGTGAGGACACTCTGACCAGTCTTCCTTCAGCATGTGACGACCCGTGGCGATGCAATAGGGCACGTTGTTCTTGCAGGAATAACACTGCAGCTCGTTCTGTGGGAGCTTGCAGCCACAGAACGGACATGGAGTCTTTTCCTCCTCCAGATCTTTACCGGGACGTCGAGCAAACCACTCAATCGTCCTCCGGTACTTCTTGTCGATCTCGTCTCGGTACTCTGGTCTCATCAGCACGGCTGCAAGCCTATAGGCCGAGTCTCTCAACCCGGAGCGGTGACACTCTATGACTGCTCCCGTCAGAATGGGAACAACATGTTTAGGAAACCGGTTGATGTAGTTGGAGAGTCGGATGAGCATGTGGCCCGCTTTAAGGTGTTCTCCTCTGTCCCTATGCAGCTTCGCAAGTTTGTAGGAGTGATAGATCATTAGATTGGTGGTCATGTCCATAGGGATCTTAGCCTTCTGGGCCCTCAGCTCCATGTACATGCTGAACAGCACTTTATGGGCGTTACAGTAGTGCCCTGCACACTGCTCCTCTCTAGCGATGATGATGGCGGTTCGAGCAGCCTCCTTGTGCCGCTGCAACACCATGTAGAGACGGAAGAGGTACTTGGCATCCTTGGGCTTGTCGTCACTCTCCCCCATCAAGTAATCTATCAGCTGATTGGTCATAGAGCTGTCTTTGGCCTGACGCACCGTCTCAATGGCCATCTCCACTGCCAGGTTGTCGTCAGTGTTGGAACACTTCAGGAAGTTTGTCAGGGCTCTGCTGTACAGTCCACACTTCTGGAAGAACTTTCCAGCCTGCAGATGTTTCCATCCTCCTTCAAAGTAGAAAGCGATGTTCTGGTAATCCTCCTGTGTCCCCTCAGAGCCGATGATGTCAGCGTAGACCTCCATCTTTCCGCGCTGCGCTGCCAGCTGGAAGGCTTCATCGTTGTACTTGCACAGAACCAGGAAGTGGATGGCTGAGCTTTCGTCGTTCAACCGTAGGAAGAACCCGGTGACCATTTTTACTCGGTCAATGCTCGGGGTCTCCATGACGATGCGCACAGCGTCCTCAGGGTTGTTCAGGTGGACCAGCAGAACTCGGATCACGTTGTCCCAGTCCTTCGCGCTCTCATAGGCCCGGGCTGCGTCCTCGTACTTTCCATCCGCCTCTTTGGCCTTGGCATATTGCAAGTGGATCTTGGGAGAGGAAACCTGTGGCAGCAGGTCTCCCAACTTCGACCAGTTCTCGCAACGAATGTAGAGCGACGCAGCCTTATCATAATATTGGCCTTTCTCATAGAGCTGAGCAGCTTCAGCGAATTTGTTCATGCTTTCCAGTATGGCTCCACATACTTTCTTGAGCACACTGCTCGGGTGCCGAATAGCCTGTGCGGCTCCTTTCTTGATGTCACCCATTCTGATGGACATCCTGGCTATACCTGCTTGACACGCCTCGTCATGCTCCTGGAATTTTTTATTGCGGGTCATGCCTCTTTTATAGTGAGCCAGTGCGTTCACATAGTCTCCAATTAACTCAAAGTGGACAGCATATTCTTTTGATACAAAAGGGATCTGATCTTTTGCTAGCCTCTCCGCTAACATAAGAGCGCTCTCCCAGTGCAGCAGGTCTCTCCTCATCTCCAGGGCAGCGACTGGGCAGTTTGAGGACAGGTACAGGTTCTGAGCTTGATTGTAGTCTTCTAGAACCCTGGCCAAATGTCCTGCCAGCAGATTCATGTCCACTGTACCCTGGATAGCCTGCAGGGACAGGACCATGTCCATGTTCTCACTATTGTGGTAGACCTGGATGGCCAGATCGACGTCCATATGGAGCAGGCACGTTTTGCCTAACTCTGCCCAGTCTGCATCACTGCCTGCGGACTTGCACAGATCCCAGGCTTCGTGGAACCTCTTCAGCATGAGAGCCTGTGTGAGCTGCATGCTGAACTCAGGCGGCAAATCTGTGGATGTGTTGGTTGAGTGCCTGAGGAATGAGTGTGTGCTCAGAGCCACTTCACTGGTCTTCCCACTTGCTGTCTGACAAGTCAGAGCCCCGTTGTACATTAGCAAAGGCTTCTGGGAAAACAGGAGCGTGGTGCTTCCCACCAGAACCACTCTGGGACCGTATATGGTGGTTTCATGCAGGGAGTAGGTGTAGACCTTGTCTTTGTCATAAGCTACAAACTCTCCTCTGTCAGCATGCCAGTTGTCCCACAGCACTCCTGTGATGGTGGGAGAGAAGTTGGGGAGCTCGATGCAGGGGTCCTTGAAATTTTTAGGGGAGAGCAGGAAGCCGTTGTTCTTTTCATCGATGATGACCAGCCGAGTGCCAGCTGGATCAGGGAACACTTTCCTCACGCCGACTGAATGGCTGTAGCTGCTAACAGTCCTCAAGTCCTCCACCAGGACACACACTACATTACCTGAATCAGTGCCGTAGTACAGGTAGTCAGCAGTGAGGGCGTGGCAAAGGATCTGACCATTCCTGTCATCATCAGGAAACGACTTCATCTGTTTCTTCACCTCATGGCCTTCGATCAGGTGCAGCTGCACCTTTCCCTCAAAGAGCGCTGCTGCGTAGTTGGAGTTCAGGCACATGCTGGCTATCGTCCCCAAACACTCAAAGTCCTTAAGCTTCTTAAAACCATTTTCTACAAGTGCGTAGAACCAGGCTCTCTTGTTCATCCCAACCGCCACATGGTACGGTCCGACTGCAATGAAAGTGGGCTCGATGTCCACTTCTATGGCCACAGGGGTCTCCCCTTCCACCTGGTTGGAGACGGTGACCTCCAGCGGGGAGGTGAGGTACGCCAGCCGTGTACCAAAGCTGTCACCCAGAATAGGCAGCATGGTAAGGAAACCATGGAGTGTCCCTTTCTGTGTTGAAATAGCCAACAGCTGTCCATCATCTGTCCAGCTCAGATGGTCCAGACCTTTAGTCTCATCATCAAATCTAACAACATGAGTGTTATCTTTGAGCTCAGACAGGTCGTGGATCATTATGCTGTTGTCCCCACAGGAGGCAGCCATGTTTAATGATGATGAGATAGCCACACTGTTCAGGCTATCTTTATGGTTGTGAGCCGGGTAGAGCTCCTTCCCAATCTCCCTGAGGTGAGTGGAAATATTCACCGTGTATCCATTGGAGAATCCAACGAGTATGTTCCCATCACCGTACCAGTGATACGACACGATGTTTCCATAGCGGCGCTGGAAGGTCAGTTCTACCCCGTTCTCAGGATCATTGACGTTGAAAAGCATCAATATTTTCTTTCCCACAGACACACTCACAGTGCTCTCTGCTGGAGAAGACCTTTCATCTGTCTTCATCACAGAGAAGTTGATGTCATTAGGCTCACCGCAAAGTGTGGTCCGTGTGATGGTGTCCCCCTTATGATTGCTGATGCTCAGCGTGTTGTCTTCACTTCCAAGAGCCAGGAGATTCTGAGCACTCCAGCACCCACAGGTGATCTTTTGTGTGTGTTTACCCAGAACAGGGATCTTGCCTGAAGTTTGCTGATTGTAGATCAACAGGTTTCCTTTGACCGTCCCGACAGCAAACATTGGGCTTGTCTTTGACCACAAGATGAGAGACATCTGATCTCTCATGCCGCTGTTTATCCTGGAAGACTTATTGACTCTCGCATCCCAGAGGAAGATGGACCTGGATCTTGCAGCTATCACAGCCAAAATGTCTCCATCCTTATCCCAGTCCATACCCACACAGCGCCCTGGCAGGTTGAGTTCAGTCCACTTCTGTCCATGTCGATCAAATATTTTCACAGAGTTGTCTTGTCCGGCAACAGCAATGAAATTACCAACGGTTTTCTGCCACTTATAGAGTAGGTTAGAACCCGCCCAGGCTTTGTCAGCAAGAGTAAAAACCTTCTTCATTTCTGAGATCCGGATTCTACTTATGCTGATAAACAGGTGTTGATAAACTGGTATAGTGAGTCAAGTGAGCGACACTTGACTCACTATACCACTTCTCCTTTGATGAACCAACATAAAGGTGCATCTACCTAACATCGACCATTTCAACATAAAGGTGCATTTACCTAACAAATCGACCTTTAAGGGGTGTCACCATCATAAGCACATCATAGCATATAGATATTACTATATAGTACATTACAAACTCTGCTACACCCCCCCCCCCCCCCCCCCCCCCCCGCCAACCGAATCCTGTTACACAAGCCACTGGGAGCTGAGAGGATGCCAGTGAATGTGTTCGATTCAGAAAAAACTCTTCAGTAGATCTACCTTGGCATCATGAGATATCACAGTTCCATGCAGATGTTAAAACAGTGTGGATACGGGAGGGTGATGTGAAGGAGAATACTCTGTTTAAATTGAGATAAAAAATAGCTTCACTACAGATCCGTTAATTTTCATTATTATTTAATACTCATTTCTTTAGACACCAACAGACTTGCAGAAAGATTACAACCATTACTGCCATCACAAGTTTGTAGGTAGTTCGTTTTCTATTTCTATGCTACTCCTTGACTCCAGTTTTTTAATCAATCAAACTTTATTCCTTTAGCACCTTTCAGACAAATCAATTGCAGTTAAGTGCTTAACAAGCCATTGACAAAATGTTATAAAAGTATTAGTCAGTTCAGAAGCTAATGCACTAATACATTACTAATACATTATAAAATATTACAAAGTAAATTGGAATTAAAAAGTCAAACAAGACAGAATAAATACTAGTAAGTTAGTCAAATGTATCTATACTACACTGATATAACTATATAAAAACTTATATAAACATTACAGGCTCAAGGCTCACCTGATAAAAAACAATAAATACAAACAATAGATTACATAGAAATATACAAGGAAGTCAACTGAAATTTACTTGACAAATTAAGTTATTCAACTAGAAAGTTTAAGCTGATTTTACTGACGACTCTACTACTCACGACCAGCACGTTTGTGCCGCGTGCATCGTTGATATTGCCTTCAGTCTGTCGGGTTGCATCTCCCGGTAAATAGCCGGTACTCGTTCCTGGCAAACTGGTCGTCCCACGTAGCTGAATGGAACTGCTAACGTTCCCGGTAAGCTAGCAGTGCTATTCAGTGGCGTGGCTCCCTCGTAGGCTGCCTCAAAGGAACCACGAGTGTCCGGGTTACTCGGGGGCTAGTTGAGCAGCATGTTCTCTTGCAAAATGACGGCGGTACACCGTCAGCACTAGCTATAAGTTCACAATGCTGAGCAAGCTAGCTAGCTCCAAAACAGAACATAAAATACTGAGCCCTTTCATTGGCTGAATGAAAATAAGAAAGCCTTAGGGACACTAAAACTAAAAGCGGCTCAACCTTCTAACTGCTGCTGTAGTAGTCTTCTTAACTTCAGTCGGTATCGTTTTTTGTGTTTGTTGTGAATGAATAGTTATCAAAACCAAAATCGTTGTAACCTCCATCTTTTCAGGTAAACTGTAAAATAACCTTGTCATGGCAAGATAGTAATTTCAGTGTTAAGTCTTAAAACAACCTTACTGATCGGCTAGTTTATGGCTGACAGGTCCACATTAGGCTGTGGAACGACCCCCCCCCCCCCCCCCCCCGATAGGTATTGACAGGGATCAGATAACATTTAGAAATTATAATCAGGTTTGGGTCGAGTCGTCGTTTGTTTGTTGTCCACAAAAACGAGCAATAACCTTTTAACACAAACTCAGTGCAGCTTTTATTGACTGCATCAGGTCAGGGTCGTGCATTAAAAAAGAGGACGGCTGTCTGGTTCAGGTTGTGCTCAGATGGGTTCAGACCGATAAATGAGGCCCAAGCTGTCCACGCATTTCACTGTCATCTACAAACCTGACGGGCTGCGTGTCCTCCTAAAGGGACGCGAACAGAGACAATGGATCTGCATGTTTCACTCACACAGCATCTGGTGTCTGAGTAGGCGGACGTGTTCACACCGGTCGTCAACAGTTTGAGGAAATTTCAAACAACTGAGTGGGTTGAGTTAATAAGGGAGTTTAGTAGCATTGGCAGGGGTGAGGAGTAAAAGGGCGACACACCATCCAATGTAAGTAGAAACGAGGAAAACTGTTTTATCGGAACAATGTACAACAATGATTCCTTTTGAAATTCTCCAACTCAAAATGTCAATTAACGTATTGTCTTGATTTGAGGGCATCCAGAGCGCTAAAATATCTATTATCTCTATGCCTGTTAGTTTGTACTTCTACACATTTTGGATATACACATTCATACATTTACATATATTACCCATAGCCATGTTTGCACATTTGATTCAGACCTCTACCTCACAGAGCCATGTTTCTGGAGTATTACCAAAGATATAAAGTGCTGTTAAAAGCAATCACACGGGAATATCCGCAGAGAGCTGCCCTTGAAAACCAGGAATCTGCCGAGAGTAAAGAGATAAGAGGACGCTGGAGAGGGACCATGAAATCAAATTATCATGTGCGAATGTAGTGGGAAAGTATGTACTCTAACGTGTGAATGAGTTGTGATGTACTCGTGAAGGTGGATCCCTCTTTCTTTGCCAAATGCTCCAAATTGTATTCATGCTAGGAGGAACTGCAGCTTCCTCTCAGCGTGAGCCTCTTCTTCAAAGTCTCAGTTCCGCCGGCCTCGTGTTTTGCCACCGTGGAAGTGCTAAATATGATCAAGCTAATTTAAAAGTGTGCTCCTCTTGAAGTCAAGACACTTCATAATATTTTCATCGGGGAAGATGCCTTTTAAGTAGAAATCCAGGATAACGACTTGTATCACACAGCAAAATCTGTGAATCCTTCCAGTGCACTTCATTGGGTTTAATGTTTGCAGCAGCTATAAACTGTGATTTCCATTCAAACACAGCTGCAGTGATTCCTTCAAAATAAAGAGAGAAACTCACATGGCAAGGAAGAATGACACGTGGCATGACAAACCGTGTGCGTTGTTGTCCAAGGACACAACCTTCCACCAATAAATATTTTTATATTTAGAGCTGACCTGCAGAAATAAAGAAAACCGAACTCTAAAGCAGCAATTATGACCACAACCATTATTTTCCTACATTCCCCTATTAATAAATGTTTTATATAGCTGCATGTCTAGAGAATAACAGGCTCACTCAAGGTTCCATTACCAGCATTTGACGGTGGTTTTGATTTTAAAGGCATAATGGATATCTCTTCAGGGACATTTTAGTCCGGCTATCATTAATTGTTTTATAATTTTATGGCATTTTTAGAATTTACAATTGTTTTATCTATTATCATAAATTATTATTCATATTATAGATACATTTGACTATCTTACCAGTATTTTTTCTGTTTTGTTTGACTTTTTAATTCCAATTTACTTTGTCATATTTTATAATGTATTAGTGCATTAGCCTCTGAACTGACTAATACTTTTATAACATTTTGTCAATGGCTTGTAAAGCACTTTAACTGCAATTGATTTTTCTGAAAGGTGCTAAATGAATAAAGTTTGATTGATTAAAAAACTGGAGTCAAGGAGTAGCATAGAAATAGAAAACTAACTACCTACAAACTTGTGATGGCAGTAATGGTTGTAATCTTTCTGCAAGTCTGTTGGTGTCTAAAGAAATGTGTATTAAATAATAATGAAAATTAACGGATCTGTAGTGAAGCTATTTTTTATCTCGATTTAAACAGACGGGCTGTATTCTCCCTCACATCACCGGCCCGTATTAACACTGTTTTAACATCTGAATGGACCTGTGCTATCTCATGATGCCAAGGTAAATCTATCGAAGAGGTTTTTCTGAATCAAACACATTCACTGGCATCCTCTCAGCTCCCAGTGGCTTGTGTAACAGGACTCGGTTGGTTGGGGGGCATCTTGTTGATTCCTAATCAAGATCAATATCTCCTCAGGTCCCTTTCTGTCCTCTTACTTTCCAGGGTTAATCAATGACGATGCAAAGCTCCGAGGATTTGAAGACCCCGACATCTAATCTGTTCACTCTGTGCAAGATAAACTGAGGGGCTGCTGACAAGATCTGGACTTAATTTGCCGCAGAATATTATTATTATCCCGCCCCTTGGACTCGGCGCTGCTTGGACCTAACTCAGACATCTCTCCCTATGACAAGGTGACATTTTAAGGCTCCAATTATTTTTAATCCAAGTGGTTTAAACTGCATTTTTCATGCGGAGAAAGCAACACAGTGCTCAATATGATGCCTTGAGGGTCTTTTTAAAGCTCTCAATGTCAAGGTTGTGATGCGAGGAGTCAGTTTTTGGAATATTGCCCCAGCATTTTCATAAATTTTTTAATAATTCACTCAAAAATTATGAGGGAGTGTGGCAGTGTTTGTAATATACATAACTAGGTCTAATGGTATGCTGAATGTTGTGAAGCTGCCTGGGGCACTTCATTTCAACGTCATCGTGCTGCCTGCGCAACAGTCGCTTAAATATGAAAAAATAAATATAAACTGCGTGGCTGGCTGTTGATGTTGACCTTGTTTTAAATTGCATATTACCACATACTCATTGATTTTGTTTGATCTTCCACAAAGCCCGAGGAGGTTGTACAGAGAAAAGAGGCTGAAAGTGCTGAAGATAAAACAGAGGCCGGTTCATTTAATTCCCATGTGAGTTCTTCTTAAACCCGACGGTTTCCTGACCAATTTAACTTCAAAGTCGGAACAGGTGGCTGCAACTGTTGAAAAGTCGGAGGGGAGAAGTTCAAAAATGTGTATCGATGGAAGGTTAATTTTCTTTCTGCTCCTTCTTTCACTCCCTCTGAGCTCACGCAGGTTTTCTCTGCAGTGTCTCGAGCTTTGTGATGCCAACGTCCTGAAGAGGCTGCGCGGAGAAAACAAACGAAACCTGAAAGCCTGAGGTTTGGACAGAGGCCAGATTTGACAAAACAGTCGGTCATCACTCTCCTAAGAGTCCCCGAAAAAAAATGTGCAATTCACAGTGGGTCCACCATCTGCTTAGGAGGAGGAATGTTATGTGGCCCTTTATGTGGTGAGAGGGACACATTATAATTAAATTCAGTTGCATGTTGGTAATTATTTAGAGCAATTTCGCAGTTTTAAAATTAAAAGTCTCCCTCAAATGCAATTTTTCCTCACCTCATTAAAACAGTTCACCAGCAAAGGATGGATCCTGATGAGCTGCAAATATTAGCAGAACTAACTCAAGGTGTCGTTTTCATGAGGTTCTTAGGCAGCAACCAATTGTTATTTTCATTAATCAGTAATGTGATACTAACTGATATTTGTAGGTGTGTAAAACATGTAATACAATATATGGTACATTGTACATCTCTTCGGGTTTGTAATTCTAATATTTTGTGTTATGACAGAAAAAGGTTTACATGCTCTCAGCTTTCCTCCTACTGTCTGTCCAATAAAACACAGCCGACTTGGGACTTTTTACGTACCCGAAATGAAAATAATAACTCACAAGAGGATAGAAAAACTGAAAAAAGCAATATCCTTTAAAACCCCAAAAATTCCCAACTGAGAAGCTGTTAAGTCCACCTCTTCCTCCAAAATACCACACGAAATCAACATGATCTACGAAATAAGAACTTTTATTCATAATATATTCATACTTGTACACAAGTAAAATAAAATGCATATCTATGGTTCCTTTGCAATCTCCATAAACAAACCAACAGCATTTAATTCAGTAAATGCTCCCCATATACCCTTTCTCTCATGAAAATAGAACTGAAACTGGGGGAGGTAAAACATTTGTTTTTATAAACATAAAAAACATAACATTACCCAACAAATGCATCACTTTGAATAAATAATGGGGAGGGGGGGAGATCGTTTATGTTCATTAAACCGACCCAACATTCTTTGTGTGCGCTCTGTTTTCCTATACTTTTTTTTGTTTCGTCTTTTTTTTTTGTTTCCTCTTTTAGTCGTCCGGTGTTCTGTCTAAGCAGCAAAAGCTTTTGGGAGGGAGAAAGGGAGGAGTCTCCGAAAAAGTGTAGCTTAGACACGGTACAGTAAAGTACATAGAGAACAAACAATTTTGGGCACCAATTCATTATATACATTGGATCTGTAGTGTTCTGTAAAGGCATCCATTTTGTTAAATGTACTCTAGCGTCTTTGTTATTCGTTTGTCCTCACCCACGACGGGCCATCGAGACTCCTTGCTTTTCAGTCACTGCCTGTTGTAGATGTCACTGCATCTTTCGTATCATTGTCATGAGCATCAACAATCTTGAGTCCTGTATTCAGAGCGAGATCGGGAGTCCTAAGACATGGCTAGAGATATCCAGATCGTGGGAATGAAGAGAAAGTGAAGGACTAGTAAAGTGGCGCCCCGGCCCTTGATGCATTGGGTGTCTGACTTTGGCTTCTTGGAACACTTCTTTTTCTTTTTATTCGACGCTGTAGATGATTCCGTATTGTCTATGAGCTCTGGGTTTAGATTTTCCAAGGACTCGTCCAGGGTGTTGGACAAGGTTCCCAGCGGACCATCATTCTGCTTGTTCTGGGTCTCATTTTTTGTTCGTTCTGGCTCTTTATATTTAGTCTTGGACATGTTCTCCTTTTCCTTCAGGGGGTTGTTAGTGATTTGGCGGCTCTTGCCAGACAGGATAGAGGACTTGTCGTTATCTCCGAGACAACACCTGGGAATGGTTTCTCCCAGAGGATTTTCAGTGGAGGGGAATTTCCCAGACTGTGCCTTGGAGCTGAAGAGACTGGTCTGGATTTGAGGCATTTCCACACACCCCTCCAAGTCCTCACTTTTCAGACGTTTCAAGTCTTTTCCTGCCAGGAAATCGGGAACGTTGCACTCCAACTCAGAGCTGGAACCTTTGAAACGTTTGAACCATTCCCACAAGGTCCTCGCCCGGCAGTCGCAGATCCACTGGTTACCATTTAAACGCAAATACTGGAGGGACACCAGCGGGTCCATGGTCTCCCCTGACAGGATGGTAAGATTGTTAAAAAACAAGAACAGGGATTTCAGCTTACCAAGATCAGTAAAAGCCCTGGGTTGGACAAAGATAACCCGATTCTCATGTAGCAGTAGCCTATCCAGATTGATTAAGCCTCGTAACATGTTGTCCGTTACTATCTTGATCTTGTTATTGTGCAGGTAGAGATAAGTGAGGTTGGCAAGGTCCAGAAAAGTGTCATCGTGCAGGGTAAGAATGTTATTATCCTGCAGGTAAAGGTACTGTAGGGAGAACATTCCTCTGAAAACCCCAATAGGGAGCTCTGACAGGCCACACCTGTGCAGGTGGAGGGTGTGCAGCTTAGTTAAGCCCCGAAAGGCTGTTGGGCTGATGGTGCGGAGGTTGCTGTTGTCTCCTATGTCCAGTTCCTCCAATTTTTCCAGTCCATAGAAGGCCCCAGCCTCAATGTAGCTGATGTTGTTGGAGTACATCCAGAGGACAGTGAGATTGTGGCAAGAGCTGAAGCTGGTGGATCGCACCACCGTTAGCTTGTTGGTCTGGAGGAATATCCGCTGGCTCCGGCCGGGGATCTCAGTGGGGATGGAAAACAGTCCTTGTTGCTGGCAGGCCACTGTGGGCCTGGGCTCACTGTAGCAAACACACTTGGCAGGGCAGCTGTCAGCTTGAGGCACAAGGTGCAGCCACATCACCAGAAACAGAAGTCGCCCCCCTGAAGAGACAGAAAACAAGAGGAGCTGGTAAGTTGGTGAATGCTGAGTCACAATTTTTATACTTTTTACACACAAATGTGTAACAATAGGTAAAATCACAATAGTTAGCCTGATATAAAGTATGTGGGAACAGCTATACAAATTGACACTGCACATATGCTAACATTCCAAAATAATATCTTCACAGTGATTCAGCATGTCTTTTAACAGAGATGTTTTTTGGGGGGGATTTGGGGATGTATCTCCTCCCCCAGCGTTCTCTGCTGACAGGAAGTCCCAAACAGCCAAAGAGAGCCCTGTAGAAGCAGACTCAATTAAAATTGGGTGGGTGGCTTTTATGTGGAATTAGCTTGCACTAATAGGGCGAACATAACTAATGGTGTTTCAGCGTTCCTGAGGTTGACATTTAGCCTGGCGCTTGGAGATAAGCTTTCATGCCAGGCTAAGAGATTGATGCCTGGGGCCGGGGTTGAAAGAGGGCTACGGAGGCCCTGCTAGAGTTTCCACTGCACAGTCAAGACTGAAGCATTTTTTCCTAAGTGCAGCATGAAGATGAGATATACAAGAGGTGTGGTAGCACTCAGAGCGAGGCTTGTAGGATTCCGGCCCTCAAGGCGTCCATGTTTAAAATAAGGCGTATTCCGCATTTGCTCACATTAATTATTTCTCCCTGTCCTCTGCCCGTGGTTCATATCAGCTTTCTGCACCACATCACAAGTGAAACGGGCTGGATCTCTACATGTGAATTATCACTTCTGACATTACACTGCTGTGGGTGCAGCGGAATGAAGAGCACCCACTGGGGCTCAGTCCTTCACATAGAGATGCAAGTGTCAGTGTCACAGGAATGTCTGGTATCAGCATATAACTGCAGGTACACCTCCAAATCTCCAAATCCTCTGCAGCTCTTGTCCTTACCGAGGATTTCCAATCTCTGCTCTCATGCACATGTGAGGAATCCCAGACTTGCGGGCATGACAGGTACAGTGAGTGCCTGGAAAAATGCATGAGCCTTACTCAGCCCGTCCTCCATCCCCCCTCTCCCTCCTCTCATTCCCCTGCAATGTGTTTCGGTGCAGCTCATCTCTGGACCTTGTTAAACGGAGCACTGGTGTGGCCTGACAGCATCCCTCTGCTGCACTTTCCCTCCAATCTCCCTGCTCAGCCGTCAGACTGCCACCGGAAAGCTGTCAAGACTTTCCCCTCTTTCTGCATCGTAGCACTTTTCCCTCAGCACTGCCTAACAATAGCAATATTTTATCGCACAGCACGCTTGGCGTATCTCCTCTGCCATCTTCATTCTCCCCCTCCTCTGCTGTCTATTCATTAACGGGCTATTTCCATCCACGCGTTGCATGTCAAAGCCCGGTTTCCTCAGCTCTCGGCATAATAGGTCTTGTCTTTGTTAGCATCTGCTGAATGACACCACAAGACCCACAATGTCATCAGCTCTATCCCAATTATTTTTTGCTCTCTTACAGCAGCCTTCACATCTGCACCGTGCTGATTGCATTACCATACAGTGCGTTGCAAACATCAATCTGGAATTTCTCTCTACGATTCCACTCTGTCATTATCACATTTCTGAGTAACCTCTGCTTGGCTCCACAGTGAGACCTCTCACCTTCCACTCTGGAGACTCGTCCTGTATCTACAGCATATACAGCTGACGTGAGAATTGTGTTCACGCTATCGATTTGGCAGCAAACAACGCTGGGTCATGCACTTTTATTTTCAGCGCTACTTTGTTGTCTTTGCTTCAGATCTAAATCATATACCGAAGATTACACAAAAAGCAACTCATGTTTGGCCGTTTGTCCTAATAGCTGTTGACAGAAACTTTAATATCTTAAAGTACAAGGTTGTGAGGCAAGAGAAGAAAAAAAAGAAATCCGTTCCTTATCGTCTTCTGCCAGCTTTGGTTTCAGCACTTAATCTTCCGCTATCTGCTGTGTCAAAACATGGCTCCGAGCACTGCCTTCCAGTGTCAGACCCTGCCAGTGGCCTCTCCTTTGAGAGCTATATTATTGTACAATAGCAATCATCGCTCTGTTTAAGAGCAGACAAGCCTCTTTGTTTCCTCCTGACTGACACTGTGGCCCCTTCAGCTTTGAGTACAGCACATCATTTAACCCCCCCTCTCTCCTCCAGGACAAGCCCTTCTATTTACATTGAGAGGCTGACAAAATGCAATACTGTAGCTTGGAGAATTGCATACGACCAATATTCTTTGGTGATGTAGCGTCCATGCTTGTGTAATTAAATTGGCTGTCAAAACAAATCCTCCGAACTCGTATGATATAGCTGCGGACAGTCTGGTTAGGGCATTAAATTGGGCGTTATATTGGTACTCAACCAAAAATTGGATATTGGCCTCTTGGTGTCCCTTGCTGGTGACATGAAGGTGAGGATATGATTTTTATTCATCAAGCTTCAGGCTTGACAATCTGCAAGACCTGCTGTGAAACCTGTTTAACAATCCACCGAAAGGAATTTCATTACAAGGGGATTTCAGGAAAGTTTTGTCCCTTGGTCAGAAAAGGATAATTAAAAAATCGAGAGAAACCTGTTTGGGCCTGAAAGCGGTCCTTGTGGAAGATAAGTGATATCAGCCAACTGCAGCTTGTGTCCAGAAATATTGGTATCGGTGCGTTTTGTAATAGCTGCAGGACACAGATGCACAAACTGAGAGTGTTTTGAGTGGGTGCACATCGCTTTGTTCCGTTTATGTTTCAGCTCATCACTTGACCTGCCTCTGTGCTTGTTTGGACTTCAAAACAAACTTTTGTGAAAACTCAACGTGCATTTAAACCCGTCCTCGTGCCCTGAAAGCCACAGTGAACACAGAGGGCAAGTCGGGACAGCACATTAGAAGGACCTCCGATTCATCACGGTGGCTTTACTTTGAAGGGCTGGGGATCGGGCGGGGACGGCTAACATGACAGTCTCATCCCCTCGGCCCAGAGTGGTAGTGATGTCTCTGTCACAGATGAATCACGCTGGTTCTCCAGAGGGACCTCCTGGCCCCTTTCTGAAATCATGCATTATTGTGCTGCTCAGAGGCGGGCCTGCATTTAATGTAGCCATGATCCCCTCTCTGTAAGGTCGTGTCTCTGCTGTGAATCCATCCATGCATACGAAAATTGTTTTTATATCATGTTGAAATGAATAACTTAGACAAACTTTCCAGGACGTGACAGTGGTATGAATCCGTAAATTTCAGCTTATGCAGCTTTAAATGGCGTTGCATGCTGGGAGCAATAGTGGGCAATTGGTCCATTTTGACAATAACGTGGTTGTTGCTGTGTACCTTCGCTGGACAGGCTGGTGAGGGCATTATATTGCCGTTTTTTGTCCATGTTGAATTTGTTTATTTGTTTCCTCTCTCAAGCCTATCATCAATTTCCGACTATTCTGCTCCCGTCTGCTCTCCCATCTGGTGCACATCACCATTCCCCACTTAAAAAACAAATATGACATGTGGTCAATCTGGCTACCGAGCTATGGGCTACCAGTGAAATGCCTAAACAGGCAGGTAGTGGCTCAGTTAAACGCTCCTCAATCACACTTAACCAGAATAGTTTCGCTCAGGCCCCAGGTTGGTGATTCGAATTGACAAAATTCAAAAAGCAATAAGTCGAAGCACAACAGTCCTCTTTTAAAACCACTTTATAATTCACTACATTCAGATCAAGCCACCTTGTTTTGTGGTAATTAGTCTTGTAGATTTAGCATAATCCAGCTAGATACCAAACAAACGCTGATGAAAACATAATTCTGACTATTTCTTTACCAAAGCCTTTCTCCCATAAGTACAACATATTACAAATGTCTCCAGAGACTTTATCAACTGAAACTAAAAAGACAGTCAAGAGCTACAAAGTTTAAACAAAAGGGAAAATGGTTGATTAAGTTGATATTCTCAAATCCAGAGTGATTAATTGAGCCTTCACTTTTGGCTTTAATGTAGTTTAATGCCGCACTCTCCTGGATGAAAGCAACTAATTACATCTACTCGTGTTACTCTTGATGAATCCCTTTCCCTGTGCTTTAACTTTTTGAAGTACTTCCTAAAATCAGTACTTCTACTTTCACTTGTGTCGAGTGTATGAGAACCACGGAGTATCGGTTACCTTGTCGTGGCCGACTGGGAGAATATTCCATTTAAGTTTACTTTGAACCTCTTTTCCCCTTCTGAGCCCAGGGAGAAAGTTTTATTGTGAAGAGGAAATGGTCTTCACTTTCAAGAGCAGTCATTGAATTGCAGATGGAATTGGTCGGTGGGGAATATTCACACGGGAAAGGTTGTGATCAAAAAGCCACATTGGCCCTTTTATAGAAACATTATTTACCCTGACACAAAGAGCAAAGTGTTGAAAAGAGGTACTTTCCTCCCTTTACTTGTTTTTCAGCACAAATATTCTTACTTCTGGGTCAAGTAAGTTTATTCACTGGTTCATCAAAGTACTTTTCCAACCTTGAAGTAATTTCCTATTAGTGTCTCATATGTCTAATGTTGCGATTCTGTTTGTAATGAATAAATACTAATCTACCATTGACTTAAATAATAAGTGGATTTAAGGTTTATTATTGGAAATGTATGTCTCTGCCATATTTTCAACCCACTTCCAAGAACGCCAAGAATAAGGCTCACACGCACAAGCAAACCAAACACACACAACCACACACACACACACACACACACATACACACACATACAAACAGACGAGCAGGAGAAGGCAGATTCTTACTCGTCCTTACAACATTGATGAACCAGATGCTATGGTCTTAAATAAAGATGCACACATCAGATCAAACGGGATATTTAGGACATGATGGACCAGCGAGTCAAGCTGGAATCCCTTGGCTTTAAACCACGGAGAGTTGCGGGGGCGTCGGCTTCAGCGTGTAGACGGAGACACAATTAGAAGACGAACAGGGGGACAGATGAGGTTGTGTTTCACGCACATCTGACACAACACCACTCCAAACAGATGGCTCATGAATAACTGTCGGAACCAGCAGTCGACTGGCAGAAGTGAAAAACACAGGCGGTGTGGGGAAGGACCATGTACAGAGGGCTAAATGCACGGAAGTCTCTCTTTGTCCCGGAGAGAAACTTGATCAATGCCTGTAAATACACTTGACTCGGCGTAGCAGCGGGAGGCAGATAGGCTGCCAGGCCGCGCCTCTGAGAAGTGACAGCGGTAACAATAGGCCAAGAGGTTGGCAATACCCTGACAGTGAGGGAATGAGCTTGCAATCAGAGGGCTGTCGGATCGAATCCCCGCTCAACTGGCCAACGATTGGAGGAGAAAGTGGAAGTGAAGAGTTTCTCCTTTGCAACAACTGCCATCAAATTACCATCGACCCTTGACGGACGCCCTGGACTCCCGAATGCTTCGATCCGTGTGGTGCTCGTCGACATCTTTGCTGCTTTCAGCCGTGAAAAGCCACTTGGCAAAGTAGATTAACTCCAATAATCAGCAATAAGTACTCACACATTCGGTTTTTGCAACTTCACATTCAGTTCTTTATTCTCCACTTTGACAGCTCCTTATACCTCCAAACTCTGTCATTAGCTTATAGAACATAATAGATTGTGAGATATTTAAATCACGTAATAGCAGAGATTAACGCTAATAGTTCAAATGAATCTTTAATGGCTGCAACATGCTGTTTCCCCGTTAAGTTTCCAGTAATGATTTCAGATAACACTGACATTCTGCCAGTAAAATTGAAACTGCACTTTTGAAACTTTGAGGGTTATTAATACTTTATAAATGGGAATCATGTGGACTCACACTTAAAATGACATGTTTTACATTGAGAGCGGCCGGAGTCGATAATCTGACTGGTCCCACGCTCCACATACAAATGATGCTGCTTTTCCAAATCAATAATATCAATATCAGGACCCTTTAAGCCGCGTGTGTATCCATATCTTTCAAACCCGGTGCCAGTTTGTGCTATAGGTTTCCTATTACAGATTTGTCGACTAAAAGCCAAGGTTGCTATATTTCAGACGTGACAAAGCTCCTCCAGAGCCACAGAAAATGTTATCTAAATGTTCAGGACTCCTCACGACTGTAAAATCCCCTCTGACGTATACAACCCTTTTAAGTAGAGGATGGATGCTTCTAACACTGGTGACTGTGTATATGGGCAGGATCTCTGTGACCATCTATCAACCCCGCTGTAAAAAATGACGATGCTTCTTTTCTCGTACGTTGAATTTAAAGATGGCTGAAATAGAGTTAGGTGTGCTTAAGTGCCAGCGCAGTGGATTAATGGCGGCTCGGTGGCATGATGCCAGTGGATTAGGGGGCAGAAATGGCACATTCGTCACAATTCTATTGCGTAGTTGGCAGCGGACCAAGCGGCCCTCAGCGCTGCTCAGCTCACTGTGAAATGTTCCCCGGAAGGTCGTCGGGAGGCAAGTCTACCCATGAGGGTTTTTTTTGCAGGATGGCTGAAATCCAGCTTTGTTCCCCGACTCCCCGTGTCACAGACATGGGCAATTTCCACATGTGAGACCACGTGTAATGTTTAATTCAAGCAGCTGAAATAATGCAGGCATGCACCACCAGGCACAAGTGTGTGTGTGTGGGGGGGGGGGGGGGGAGCTGTCCAGATGTTTTCCTTAAACCACAGTAGAGCGAACATTTTCCAATGCCCTACTTTTGCTTTTGTGCCGTGCGGTGCTGCCAGTGGTGCAGCCGGCCGTTTTTTTTTGTGTTGTTCAACAGAATGTATAAGTTTATATCTTATCTGCTCGTGCCTGGAGAGCAGATAGATGAAGGTAGCCGCTGTAGGTACATGCCTCATGTGTCAAAGTGTGAGCTCAGCTCCCAGGCAGACTTTAGCTAAGGCGTTAACAGCGTTTTAGAAAGGCCTCTTTTTTTATTGTAAATAGCATCGTTCTCTTCAGAGGATTGTTTGGAAATTTATGCAGCGAAGAAGAATCAAAGTATCAGATATAAAATATCCATACTTACTGGTTTAAGTGAGTTGGAAACAGTTTTTCTTCTTTTTTAATTACACAGGCTTACAGTGTAGTCACATGTCTTATGGTAAATACAGGACAGGTTTGGTTACTAGTGAATGTTAATTGTAAAACTGATGTTTTAATAATTTCAAATTGATGGGATTGCTATCTATGTCTATCTAATGAATTTTATATGAATGAATAGAGGTTTAGAGTCTAAGGGAATATAACACTATGAAGATATTGAATGTATGAATACTACTATATACTAATAATGTCCAACAATCACTTCTTTTGAAGAACAGGGGAAAATATTGTTTGAGGTTTATCTTCATAGTCCACATCCCCCTTTGGTTTGAAGTATGAGAATCCAACTCTGTTGGTTAAACCTCAGCCTTGTTTTGTTTCTTGCTAATATTCAGATATTCTTCCAACCTGGAGGTCGGCACTAGTTACTCACATTTCTTGTTTTCACTCTAATCAGTTAATAAATTGAGTTATAAGTTAATTTTCAGCAACTCTGTCTCCCACAAATTATGTTTATTTCCAACTCATTTGCAAAAGAAAATACGATTTGCAGACAAAACAACTGTGACTTAATATATGTTGTTAATTTATGTAGGCTATTACCAATGTTTGATGCTGAACATGTCAATAAAGTGTTCAGATGATTTGTTGTGACTAAACTCTTTCTATGTACATGCTCAGATTCCCTTGGTTCAACATTAGGGAAAGATTGTGACCTTTTTTACAGATGTTAATTGTGAAATTGGTATCACTGGAAAAAGTAAAAGGATTTATTGTATCATGAGCCCACCTTCCTATTTGAATGTGTTCACCGAAGGCCCAGCGTTTATTTTTGAATGAGATTCTTCTATTTCAGGTGTTAAAAAAACAAAAACATGATTCACCGCTCCCAAAATTGAGTCATGGTCTCTCATGCAGTTCCGGGGCTCTCACATCAACAATGTGAAATTGCACTGGCATGAAGGCAAATGAGGCATAATGAATCACGGCGGTATTATCTAAAAAGGATGACAGCTCCAGTGAATATTGGATGATAGCTTCAGATAATGCTAACACCTCCTCATGTGAAGTGTCAGCTGGAGAGGGAGCGAGCGGTGCCCACAGGCAGCCCTCGTATATCTGGGCACGTGGAGATGAGAAAACACGGAGAGGTGGCCGGAGCAGAGAACCGGCTGTTATGACTGGTTGCAGAGTTTGCTGCTGGTTTTGTTGTCACTGCAGCATGTCGGCCCTGTAGAGCTTAGTTGAGCTCACACAGAATAGGCTGCTCTGTTGTTCTACACCTGGAAGCAGAGTCGATACAAACGTGATCCACTCTGATAACTTCATGACGAGGAAAATTCACATGTGCGGCCTCTCTCAGACTGGCCCTCGTAGAGCAGCTACAGCTCCGGATGGAACGTGATTGTGTGAGCTGTGAGAGAAATAACGTCAAATTCTACTCATCCTGTGCGTAATTAATTTAGTTGGATTAGAGAAAATTAGATTGCAAATTAAGAAAAACAAATTCATCAATTTGCCGACGCATGCAAATACAGGAACGCGTTGCAAATTGCAAAAACACAACAAGGGAAATGTTTCCAGGGGAATCCCAAAAAGTGCTGAACCTGCTGTAGTTCAATGCTTTGTGATGTTATTGGAGTCGGCTTCTCGTTAGTGGTGATTGAACTTCACGAAGCGTTGAACTTTCTTAACTTGCACCGGTTGAGCTCCTTCAGCCCAGTGGAGTTGTGTGTGTAGGAAAGAGAAGCTGTGGCCTGAGAAACCCAAAAATAATTCCTCTGCTGCTTTGTTCTTGACACGGAGGCTCGGCTTAACCTTGCAAAGCCTTTGTGCCCGGGATAGAAGCAACTGCGAGCGCACACATTAGTCATTCCAAGGTGAGTGCACTGTACAGCACAGCCAGGTTATTTAGAGTGGGCAGTTGTTCTCATTCATGTGAAAATACAGTGAATGATGCAGGTAGATCCGCAGCCTGAGGGCGAGATGAGCCTGAGAATACTTCACACAAGACAAACGGCTCTTGACGCCCTCTTTTACTGTAGTGACGTGTCGTCCGCCCCCTACTGCACTGACTGGCTGCAATCACCTTTAAAACCATGAGACCAGAGTGAGACCAGGCTAGAATATAAAAGACCAACTTCACTGATCTCGTCCTGACTGTAGTGGATGCAGTGAATACTAAGCCTATGTTAAGTCATGAGAACACACACGTATACAGATAGTTCTCCTACCCCCCGGTTCACATGTGCAAGTGGCCATGCATAATTCTCAGTTAATCCAGCGTTACCTTGAACAGGGAAACCAGATCTATTCTGCACTTCATAAAGAAATAATGGTTTTGTAGGGTTTCTTTACACTTTAAGAAGATTTAAATATGTACTTAGATTCTAATTTCCTCTTTTTTTTGTGAGTGAGAAACACGACAACGTTTGAGGTGAGACATTACATGCAAAAGCATTTTACTCTTTTTCCATGAAGATGCATTTTTAGATTTGGGGCGGTTATAATGTCTTCTAATGGAATGAAAATATATATTCACATTAAAGGGTTTATTACCTCCTCCACCAAGGAGGTTGTGTTTTCTGCATTCCTTTGTCTATTAGTAAATAGATTTACACAAACACAAACTGGACGGATCTTTCTTTCTACATTTTCATACATTTCCCAGAGAATATTCAAGGGGACGGATTTCTATGTGAGATTGAATTACAGAGGGCTGCACCTTTGTAGTTTAAATATATCAATCAGAGCAAATGAGCATAACAATAACACAAAATTTCCTCTTTTGCACATTAAACATAATATTTCAGAAAACCTAAAAAAATACAAAAAATAATTACTTTAATGTAAATAACCTTTAAGCCGCCGGAAGCGCTTTGAACCAATAGGGACACTTCTGTTTATATAAGTAGGCGCTGCAGTTTTATTGCATGGTATAAATCCACACACACACAGGATGATGGAGCTCATGAGATGACATGTCATGCAACACGGTGCTCAGCAAGCTGTTATCTGTGCTGCCCGCCGCAGAGCGTTTCAGCTGCAGCGTGACATATGGCACAATACTCATTTGGAGGAGATAGAAAAAAAGAGGAATCACGTGGGACCTGAAAGAGCCGGGCATTTTAATGACATGTGAGTGACAGGAAGCCACTGGATCCCTGTCTGAGACACAGAAGAACATGGGATCTCACGTGGGAGAAGATGAACGATGGAGATAAACTGGGAAAGAGGAGGCGGCTCCCAGTTTGCAGTTTGCAGTGAGTGACTGGCTGCTGTGTGGTTGTTATTTACACGGCCTGTCTCATCCAATCAGCACGGCGGCGTGTTTAATCTCTCAACTCATATTTACGGCAGGTTCAATTACCTCATCTCGCGCAACTCATATGCTGCAAAGTGCCATCTCACAAGGTGGACATTACTTATCCATTACACCAAGCAATGACTGTGTGGTCCTCTTTTCAGTCCCCTGTGCATGACTCACCGAGACACACGGTGGAGGATGGAGACAAAATGTGCCCACGAGGATGTGAAGGAAAGTCGCCAGAGGAAGGAGGACGAGAAGGAAAGAAGGACATCCTGAGACTGGCAGAAAATGAAAAGAATAAAATAAATAATTAAATCCGGCGGCTCATTGTGCGAGCGTTAACTACTTCTGGCCAGCTTTCTTGTAGATCCATCTATTTTGGATGTGTAGGCAGCCCTGGAGGCATGTTGACCTGAAAAAGACAAACCTCTCCCTCCCTTTCATCTTTTGAGTCAGTCCCTGCAAGCAAGTGAATTAGAGCCAATAAACCGAGGCCTACTTCTGCTGTTCTGCCCTGTAACAAGAGCTGTGTTCTCAGCACGTTGGGAGATAACTATATATATTTTATAAGAGGCCTCTTTTCCCAAATAGTGCTGTCAGAGGGATACGTTGGGATTTGTTGTGCAATGAAAACCCGGTAAACATTTGTGGGGGCATGCAGCAGTCCTCCCCGGGAGCACATGTAGGTGGATTTCTGACATCAGTAAGGTATAGGATCTCATATCTTCCGCCCGCCTCCGCACACATCTGATTCATTCTGTACCCTGGACCTTCCACTTACACTCAAAGCATGTGAGAAACCGCAGCTCTGAAACTGAATTTAGCCAGCGCCTGTTGACTCAAACCGTATTTACTGCACATTCTAAAGCACAGAGGAGAATCGAGACCTTCAAGCCCACTGCAAGGTCTCTGTTCTCCACGCCGTGCTTTAAAGAGAAATGACAGCCTTGCAGCCGTTTGACTGAAAATGAAACAGTTCTGCAAATTTAGTTGCAGAATCGGGTAAATAAGAGAAACCTTTTTTCTTGCAAATGGAAATACATGGACCAGAAGTCAAATAAGTAAAAGGATGAATAAAGTATAATAAAAGATGAGAGCCGGAGGATGGGAGAAAATGACTAAAGCGCAACTTCCAGCTTGGATTCCATCAACCTTGAATCCTGTCCAAAGCGAAATATTATTGTTATATTCTCTGTTGTAAAATATCATAAAACTTTCAAGGTAAAAAACGTGGTTTGAGAATCCAAGAGGCAAGTCAGCCATCTTATCTTTCCGCAAGGGGATCAGACTCGACCTGACTGCATTATCTCTGCGGCGCAGGATCTCCTCACTACAGCAGAGACACACTTAGTGGTGTGGGGAGTTCAGTGTTGGTCTTTTACTTTCATGGCTGAGGGTTAGATGGAACGGAGTAATGGACACTTGCGGGAGACAGTTTTTTTTTCCTGGGGACATCCTCACGAGAAAAAAAAAGGGAAAGAACCATCTGCGGCCTGGTTGTTTAATCAGCTCACTTTAGACGAGGGTCTTATAGTGAGCACTCCCTCCTTTGGAAGAATGAAGGAGAATGACTTGTGCATTATTTACCACGCGCCTCAGTACTGCCGCACCCTGAGCAGACAAAGTGGGCTACTGCAGGAAAATGGATTTTTCTGCAGAGCAGCACCGATAAGAGGGATGGAAGGAGGAAAGGACAGAAAACAGAAAACGAGGGGATGAATGCAGAGAGATATTAGTAACGTCGCCATCAAGCCGAGCTCGGAATCAGTTAAATTTCTTTGCAGCAGCCTCTCTGCTATCTGCTGCTCTCGCTCCCCGTTGGCCTGATAAGGGCACTTCTTTACATCAGAGGCCTCCACGGATCAGTCACCTTTTTCACTGGAAAGGTCGAGCACTGGCCCAGAGCTCGCTTCGTGCTGGGAAGTCATCATTCCTGCTCTTTATCTCCCAGGTGAGGCATGATCCGAGGCTGAGTGCCATGCCAGGCTGCCCCCAATACGCCCTCTCACCCCCTTAAACATCTCCCTCGCACCACCTTGGGTTGCGTCCAGAGAGATAGAGAGCTGGTGACGTATGAGCGCCGGCTTCGTGGCAAAGCAGCCATCAGATTAGCCTGGAGTAAAGATCCAGTAGTGGCAAGTTGTCACGGTGGCACACGGCAGTATCTGAGCAATGGGTCGGTCCGGCTATCTCCCAACCACGTTTACTTCCGAACAAGTGAGCCCCAAGATGAGAGGAAGGGATAAACAGATGTCAGCATATGGCCGCCACCTGAGACTTTCCCCTTTACATCGCAGAAACTAAAAGGGAAGAATAAAAAAACATGCCCTTGGAATCCAGCGCAGGTGTGCGTGTGTATGCAAAGCCGTGTACAAATGTGTATGTGTGTATCGCTGTTGTGCTCCCTAGTCCCAAAACGACCGTGGCGCTGTAAGTGATGCGCTAACGCAATTTGCGTGGCACTATACTGTGGGACGACCCAACTGACAAGACTTCCTGCTTTGCTGCCTGGGTAATGAGTCATCCCAGCCCTGGAGAAAAACAATCTGGTATTTTTAAACTGCATCCTTCAGCTGTTCCTTTCTCCCTGGAGCTCCGGCTCGTGAGCTCGTGCTGGATTGGAATATGAATGCCGTTCCTAGTGCTTGTGCTAATGGGCCTGATATGTCTGAATAATACAAAAAGCATTACAGGGCTTTTAACGGTACTCCTGGTCCACCCATGCCCTGCTGATTAAGACTTAATGCTCGGCACCATGCATCAAAAAACACAAAATACACGCCTGTTAGGAAACTAACCAGGAGTTTTAACACCGAGAGTAGTCAAGAAAGAGGGGAACGAATTAGTTTTACTGGAGTGTGAGAAACCATCTGCCCCATCAAGGGTTCTGATCCCAGGAGTGAAGGAGACCTGGACAAGAATGTACTGGTGCATATTACAATCAAGAAGCAGGTAAGTGGAAAAGGGGATTAGCTGGCAGATGTGCTCAAGTAGCAGAAGCACATTGTTAAAATCCTGGTGCTACTTAAATCCTGAAGGTGATAGTACTGATGAGCTGATTTCCTTTAAGTCTCCTGATTAGTCTGGTTTTCTTTGTAACATGTGAGTTTGCATTTATTCCCTAAGATATCTGCTGATCCTTTATTCCTTCAGCAATAAAACGTTTAAACTTTTTTTTCTACGTTGTCACTTATTACATTATTAATGACATAGTGATGGGGCGAAATGGAAAAGATCCACAGCAAAGGACCGGGTCAGAACCAAAGAACAACAGTTTTTGAACCTATTTATTTTAACGTGCATCTCATCTCCTTCTTAATCTGAAAACTTTGTGCGGCCGTGGTTAAAAAACTTCTAATTACCATTTATATTTAGTACATTGTTATTACAGTGTTATTACAGTCCCCCTTATTGTGCAAGCAGCATATTACTGATGAGGTTAAAGTGGATTTACTACTATTAACTAGTCACTAGTAGTAACTAACTACACTGCAACTCTCTAAAAGAGCTTCTCTAAAATGCAAAGGAAAAAAAGATGTAAATGAGAAAATCCCTTTATGTATTATAATGTATTAAATGAACTTATCTGCTTTCACCCAGCGAAGAATGATATCATTAACTGCCTGAATAGAAGATAGTGAAGCTTAAGTGAATGGGAGGAGAAATATTTCCACTCTTTGTTCTGGTTCCTTTATCAACTTCCTCTTTGTCAAGGCTTCTCGGTCCCAGTTATCTCAATCACACTCAAATTCCAGTCAGTGCTAATAACATACTGCTGACTCGGCAATTAATGCAAAAGTCTTTCAAATGAATCTTCTTTTCCATGTGACATCCTTTTGATTTAGTTGTGTTCATATATACGACCGGATGTTCCACTCCCCTCTCGGTTTGCACTTTGCCTTTTCACGTAAAGCGAACAGGATTTATTTTATGCTGCGTGCGACGAGAACACAAGAAAGAAACGGACGGCACAGAACCAAATCCCTCTTGATCCCCTCGCGTAGGAACAACATCTGAAGGCCTCTGCTTTCTGCTTACACAGACGCCAGCATTGTGCCGCATCACCTGAGCAGCCATCACCTGACAGCAGGGATTTCAATCACTCTGCTGAGCTTGTAACCCTCGTCTCCACCACCTCCTCCCAGCGCCGCCGCCCACCACCGTCATGCTAATTTACTGGTGCACAGTGACGCAGGCGCTCACACCTCAGAGCTCAGACGCCATCATGGGCCGGCAATTAAAGTTACGCATGATATGAAGCTGGAAGCACGACAGACGATAAATAACTTGTGCTGCTCTCCGGGGGGAACAACCCGTTCACTCGCAGGTCATGAGACAACCTGTGCTCGGTTATACACACATGTTTTCTCGAAGAGGAAAATAGCTCCGAGGCAGATAACACAAAGAGCAGGGAGAGTCACTGCAGCTTCACAGGTACACCCGTGCATTTCTACAGGGCATCTAGAAATAGCAGCTGTGCAGCAACAACAGTGGTTAACAATAGATTATGTGTGCTCTCCCACATTTGTTGGCTGCATCTCTGGTGAAGCGCCTCTGGTAAAGTCGAGTAAACAAGAAAGTATCAGGTCTGTGTCGGGCTGAAAGCAACAGAACCAGGCTCCCGCAGATTATCATTAGTCTCACCATGCAGCCAGCAGGATATACGACAAGAGGCTTGTGCCGTAATGAATTGAACACAGATTTGGATAGAAAAGCCATAAATCAGCATGTGTCTGGATTACCTTTGTCCACGTTAACTAACAGAAGCCTCTAATAGGCTAATCTTAAAACGGTATCCACAAAGCTTTGGAAAAACAAATCCCTGTAGCATAGCGTCGTGCTCACGCAGCCTGGCGCACTTCCTCCTGAACATGACATGACATTTATGATTAATGGCGTTACCGGCTGGCCCGAGATAAGGGCTCAATTAGCTGCGTGAGCAAGGACCTTGACTTTATCTCCAATGACTAATCCCATGGCTTTTGTCATGATCAGCAAGAGCGGAGTTTTAATCCTGGCTTCTGAGCGCCAGGCGTTTGGCCCAAACACAACTGATTCATTAGCAGTTAAAGATCCTGCTGCACAATTCATCGCAGAGTTATGGCGGCTGCGATGTTTATGTCAAACCGATCTTTGCCATGCACGTGGTTGACAATATCATCAACAACCGTCATTGGCTCATAAATTGAATTAAGTCTTTTAAGTGAAATGAATTCATCCACCTTGTTAATATTTTAGAAAGAGGGGCCTCCTGGGAGTTATCATCCATAACAAGCCCACTCATCCTCCCCGGGGACCATGCTGCCTACATGCTGGAGCTGATGCTGGTTTTCCTGCAAATACATTTCCTGCCACGGCAGCATTGCCCAGGGAGTTCTGCTGAACCTCGTGATCTCTACAGAACTGTCAAACGACTGTGGATCTCAGGCAGCTGTAGTACAAAGTGTCCCCTAACAAGGCGTTTAATATTTCACCAGTTATCCATCGGAAACAGTCAAGGACAATCCTTTCAGTCTTGCCGCTTTAATGTGGTGCAAAAAACTTTGAGCGAGGCATTATGAGGGTCCTTGATTTAATATTTAAAAAAAGGCGTGCAAGGAGAAATCATTTGGAGGAACAACAGGGAAGGCTACAGTATGCAGGGAGGTATAGAGTCGGTATAAAGCAGCATGGAGCATGATATAGTGGCATTTAGAAGCGCTGATAAGACTCACACAGCGGAGGGGATCTACTGTGGGAAGTCGGTTCTGCAGTAAAACCCATCCTGCATGATGCGGCACTTTGTAGCACTCACCCTCTGCAGGGAGAAGCGTAGCACACCATCTGTTCCCTGATCCCCAGCAACAACAACAGACAGACAAACGCAGCAGCAGACAGACCAGCAGACACAGGCGGGTACCACTCCCGCACCAGCAAAGCATTGTGGGTAAAAAACAGGGGGTCAGTTACACGGATGCAAGGCAGCTAAACGCGGGATGAAAGCAGTCATCAGCTGCTAGGATTTGATCAGGAGGCCTGAGCTGACACCACGCTCCCAGGAATGATGCAAATTGAGGCAGACACTGCAAAGGAGCCGCCGCGCAAATAAGAGAGAGTCGATGGCAAAGCGAGCGGGATAAAGGGAGATGATGGGCTGGGGCGAGAGCAAAGCAGATTGAGAGAGAGAGAGAGAGAAAGTGGCCACCGCACACTGAGGGGGCCACAACATGGAGGATACAAGCGAGGGGGAATATGGGGGGAGAGAGAGCGGCCGTATCGAAAGAGACAGCGAGCACCATCAGAGACTTGACAGGGTGTGCAGGGGGCACGGGGAGCAGGGGGGGAGCAGGGGGGGGAAAGAGAGAGCGTGAAAAATTGGGGGATGCAATCCATTTTTAATCCAAGATGCCAGACGTCTACACCACTCGCCTCAATCAGAATGCTAAGTAGCCCCGATGAATGTTATTTTTGGATTAAGATTAATGCGGGTGGCCCACGACAAAACAAATGTGAGCAACGTGTGAGTGCAGGCGTGTGCCACTGCAGAGCAAACACGTACACACGGTCTAAAGTGGAGGATGGAAGAGGGCAGAGATCTAATTGTCCAAATATGCTGTGGACATGAGAGGAAGGCTTAAGCTTGCCCCCTAGTGTTCATCCCAGTCCCTGATGGCAGAGGAGCAGCCGAGTGCAAAGACGTCTCCATCTTAACGAGGCATTAAGTCTGTTATTACATCGTAAACTCAGATTTTCATAACAAGAGCCCAGGAAAGTCCACAAATAAGGCGATATGAGTATGTGACCTGTTTTCATCAGGTGCTCTTAACATATTTATGCCTCAGTGCAGGTATCTGCCTTTTCTACTCTCGTTTCTAGATAATGATGCACAAAAAAAGCAAGTTTGCATTGAAATCCATCAATGTCACTATTAAGATGAATATATTAATGGTTTCACTATACTTCAATGTATATTATACTTGATAATAATTGTAATATGATATGACTTCTGGTAAAGGGTACTTACAGGAGATAGATAGATACTTGAATCCATATCTATATGATTTAATATGTAACAAGTATGTTGATGAATAAATAATGTCCTGCAACAAAAGGCCTTTAAAAAACGATGTCCCTCAGTGAGTAAAACAAATAGGTCGACATCTTCATGGATAATGGTTAATGTGCCTGTGGATCAAAGTCAGCACCACATTAATAGAAAGATTCATTATTTGACAGATAAAAAAGGATACGATGCATTAACGAAAACCTTTTTCCACTTGGCTTTTTTCCACAATTCTCCATTTTGTATTGCCAGCAGCAGATTTGATTAAATAATGAGCGGTGCTTCAACAAAGAAAAAACGCCAGAGCCAGGGAAGCAAAATGAAGAAAACACAGAGAGACGTGCTTGAATCAACGAAAGGACATGAAGTTGTTTCAGGGAAGTGGACCTGGATGGAGACACTGGGCAGTTAAGCCTCCATGACTCAACTAACATAGTTAATCAGTCTATGAAAACAAACTGGACAGTTAATTGAAACGTACAAAAGTTTTTAAAGAACAAAATGAATATCATGGCACCAGAACCATCATCTCCCCCTAAACCTGAGCAAGAAGTTTTGTGGCTAGACCCTCGACCCGTTAACCGAACGTCAATCATCGTTACCATTACGACAAAGTCCCACATCATGGAGGACCAGTGTGGTCCAGTTGTCATTTCCACTGAGCAAAACCCTGCAGAGAAATGTCCGCAGTGCTCTTCGTCTCCATGCAGCTCATTTATGTTTTGTTAACATTTTCCAGCTGCACACGCAGGCAATATCTGCCTGTGTGTGTCCGTCCGTGTGTGTGTGTGTGTGTGTGTGTGTGTGTGTGTGTGTGTGTGTGTGTGTGTGGCATATTCATGAGAGACGTTATCCCTGTGTCCGTGCAGTATTCACCAGAGAGACGCTCTTAACTGTTTTTGTCTCTTGCATCACTTTGTTTTGAGATAAGCTTTAGCGTCTGACAGCTCAAATCCCTCTAGTCGATGGTAGAAAAGGCAAATCATGGCAAAGTGACAGAAGCAGCTTAGCTATCGGCTTAACGTGGTTATCACTGGTGTTTCTGTTTTTTTTTGTGCAGATATTAGTGAACGCTGTCAATAATCCTAATTAAGGTAGATTCCAATAATCAAAACGGTGTCACGACAGGATTCACCCTCCGGTGAGGTGATTATTTCAGCCGACGAGAAGGAACCAAACCCTGATCGATAATCCATTTGTAAACAGAATGGTGACCTTAAAGAGGAGCACAGCTATGATAAGATACCATGGATTTTATTTGTGGAATGACACGGATCGAAATGGACCAAAGTGCATGAACCCTTCCATTAATCTTTGTACTTGATAAATCACATCCTCCCCAGATGTCTTAAAAAAGGTCCAAAAACACTAAGAACTCCGGATCGATAGAGGGAACCTGCATGTTCGGTAAAGTGATAAACAAGTCATGTAACAAAATTAATTTAGCTTGAAGTAAATGCTTTCGTCTCCTGTTTTATTATAATTTCCATATATTATTCAACACTAGTACACATGGATCATTATGACCACAGCCCTAAACACAAACTGCCTCAGATCCCTCCTGACGCATGCAAATGGTGCCCACGCCCCGGGGCAGCCTGCACCCACGCAGCTTACATCACTATTATATTTGTTTGATATGTTAAGTTATTTCTATTTTTAGATCTTTTATCGACCTAATGTACAGCAAAATATGTAGCCTATAGGAGTTTGTGTATAGAAAAACATTAAATATGCCACAGGGCCATTTTACTGCAGTGAAAAAACATCCTGAAGCTTCTTAACCTCGGCCGTCTTCTGACCTTTCAGGCAAAGTCCCTCGTCCCATCGTTCAAAGTCGAGCTAGCGCAGGACTTCTGATGCAGCGGCCGTGAGCGTGTTCTGTCGTCTTCTGGTGTTTAGTTCATTCAGTCCTGGACGTCTGTGGGAAGGACACTCTCCATCACGGCTGCTGCAGACTTCATGTTATACAGATGCGGCTGTGCATTGTGTCGGCCGTGTGCTGTAACGTTGCATGATTCATCAGCTCATCTATAAATCATTGAAATAATCGTGCAACATTTTTCAAAAAATCACATTGACTCCAATGTATTAATAAGAAAAGTAGTGAATAAATCTTAGAACCAGTCTGCTCAGGCTCCTGTTTGTCATCGTGGACACATGCACTGGGGCCCGGGCTGGTGCAGTGTTATCACTGTGTTACTCGAAGTGTGTTTCTATTTCTTGTTTCCCACGTTTTGCAGTCTGGGAACCGAAACAATAGAAACCCAGAGAGTCGACCTCTCTGGCTCCCAGTCAGGGTTTTGTGTCCAATGAGCACGGTGAAGCAGAGCAGCCTCGCTCTCACAGGGAGTGTGGGACAAAACCATCTTTCCCATCAGAAGTCCCGGAACCATTTCTATCTCACTCTTTCAGCTGTTTTGTCTCCGGTCTCCTCTTCTCGTTTATGATTTAACACCAACCCCCGATGACCCGCTGATATTTGGACCAGTTATCTAAGTATTTCCACTTCCCTCGCTGGAAGGAACTGGTTGTTTTACACAAAGCTCCTTTACACAGTGCAGGATACAGAAGGTGAAAGGGTCACGCATGTTTCTCACAAAGGAACGAATCTCATATTCAATGAAGCCGGTCACTACACATCTGGACACGGAGGTTACGACCTGATGTCTCCTCTCTGGATCAGTGTGACCAGAGGATCCTATATGTACAAGATAAGCACCTGCCCTTTATTACTTAAGCAGCCTATTAACTGGGTGTTGTACAATCTCCTTTTTGTGAAGGCTGCCCTCTGATACCGCCGGCAGAGCTCAGGAGTGAAAACGCAAAGCCATCACTTTATTGCACGGAAAAGACAGACTTTATGGATTATAGTTTTTTTTTTCTTCTTCTATATTTCTGCTAAAAATGAATATCACAGGACAAAACGGGGATAAGCAAACAACAGCAGGGAATCCGCTTGGACTTTTTCTAACGTCTTACCCGTCCTGTTTGCGTTTGAAATATGATTTTTTTGGGGGGGGGGGGGGGGGGGGGGGGCATTTCCACGTGTGTTCATAGTCAAAGGGATTTTGCTGCAACCTGACCAGCTCCACGTCATTGGCAGCAGAAGGGAGCCAATAGTTAACATGAAAAGCAAACATCAATGCTCAATGTTGTCTCCTTCGCTAATTCCCTTATTCAAACTCCAGTATTTCCTGCCCTGCCAATAGGACCTGGCACCGACAGTGCACCGCTCTTCAAGACGAGTAACGAGGAGCTGAACTTATCTGATGGGACCTCACACTTGAATCGACAGTTTGAAGATCAGGGCTCAGGTCGCCGCTCAGAGTCTATTCCCCCCGAAAAGAGCTTCTACTTCCCTGAGAGCGGCGAGACCAGACACACCCCCCAAAACGCAGTCAATAAAGTATCTGCTCACCAGGAGAGCGTGACAGCCGGAGAGATGAGACCCCATCAATCATGTGGCCCCCCCCCCGATAGCCACTCCGCAGCTCGGATCAAAGAGGGAGCGCGGAGTGGCAGCTCTTTAAAACGGCACCGAGAAGCCAACTGGAGACCTTCTCCATCCTTCTTCTTTGGAGACGGGTCAAGAGGTCATTATCCCTCAAGAACTTTTTAGGTTTTTTCCACTTCTGAGCCGAATGAGAACCACACGCTCTCTGAATTCCAAATTCGTTTCATGAACTCAAGCTCAATTTTCGCGGAGGCAATTTCTCTTTGCCCGTGGACCTTCAGAAAAATAGGAAAATCAAATGCTGTGTAGGTTTCTGACTTTAGAAGAAGGATGAGATTAAAAGAGCCCTTTAAAGACAGCTCCTCGCCCCCCTCATCCCGAGGCAACTTCCACTTCCCCTCCCGCCTTTTCGTTGTCACGTCCCATTTCTGCCATAACAAACTTTGCTGAAATGCAAAAGGAGGTGTGTGATGAGCCCAAACCCGTTCTGGCACCGGGCCCCCCCAGGGCGGCTTCGGAACAGCAGCAGCAGCTGTTGTGCTCCGGCGACTGTTTACTGTGGATGTCACCCGGAATAGGAACACGTGTCTGTGAGCCACGCTGCCGGGGAACCATGGAACTCGTTTTGAGGCACTTTGTTGGTGGTGGTGTGAACGTGTTTAGACAGAAGTCCCACGCTGACTTCTGACCCACTTTCCCTCTCGGAGCCGTGTTTTGACGTTGGCTGTCCAACATGGAGCCCTGCAGTTGCACGCTGCCATTTGGCATTTTGCAGCACGGTCAAGTCGAATCTTTTCACATTTCACATTCACATTCAAATATCATCTTGTTGTGCCGCGTTCTCTCCGGTTTAAACTTAGGCCAGAGGGTTTTCAGAGGAGGACAAAAACTCACTAGATGTGAACTCTGGTGCTCAGTGGGACTTCTTCAAATGTAAACTTTTCTCTCCTGTGCTGCTCTTATTAATTAGTAGAGTTATCTGCCTTTATGATAATATTTAGTCTGTTAAAACGGTGAAATAATGAATAATCTGTGATTCGTTCATCTCATCAGCTCTCATCAGTATTGTTAAAGGCCTGAGACAGTGCAGAGTTGAATGTTCTACAAACAACTTGTCAGAAAACGTTGAATAAACAGTTGAACAGCAAGGAAAACTGAATCTGCAGTTCAGCTTCACTGAACTTTGAATAAACAGTAGGAGCGGCTCTGGTGCAGCCTCAGGGTTCTGCAGCCTGAGTCCTGCTGCTGGTCTTCACTCGCTAACGCTCAATTACTGAAGGTCACTTTGACAGTTTGAGACAGAAAACTACAACCAGCACCAGAACAGACCAAACAAACAGGTATGGAACAGACAGTGCATCAGCAACAAAACCAAACTTGATGATTCTAGCTTCAAGTATTTTCTCCTTTTCTTGTGTTATATTATTCTACATTTCTGACTGATGTGCTGAAGCTTTTGCAGGAAATTGTGACGGTTTGAAGACCAAAGAAAATAATTGCTAATATATAAGGTATGTTTTTTTGTCAACCATTGTTTGTATGACTCACCGAGACCAAACATTTGCAATTCATTGGCTCAGTCGGTCAAGTTTGCCAAATTGAAATGTCCATAATAATAATCCCTCAATGCACAGAAGAGTAACCCAGGGTTTCACCAGCAGGTCGAGGTTCAACCAGCTGGGCCACAGAAACGATGGATTCCTGGAAGGATCAATTCTTCCTCTTGGCCTCACTTTGTGTAACTCAGACTGCTCGTGTGTCTTCCTTCTTTTTCCAAGAACTCAGGACTTAACTCGGGGAGAGCTGCGTTATTAAAAAAGACAAGATCGATGACCTGAGCTGCGTGAAATTTTTTTTTCCTCTTTGCAGCGAATCTTGACACATCACCGAGGCTGCGTCCAGTTGTGTGGGTCAGTGAAAACCCACCGACTTATCCATCTCCCCCCCCCCCCCTCACGCTGAGAGACTGAAGGCATCAGTCACTTTCATCTGTTTTCATCACCTTCTTCCAGACAGATAACCCGTCTCACCACCTCCTCGGGTGTTCACCGCCACCACGTGCAGTTACTGACACAAATAAACCACAGACTTCACATTTATCTTCATAATTCCCTCGTTTCTAAGTCAATTAGCCCGGTCGATGAGCTGTCGGTGATCACCCTCACTGTGCCGTCAATACTTCCATGCATCCCACATGCTTCCATCCGGTTAACATGGAGGTGAATGGAGATTGATGATTCTAAAGTCGGGATAAAGACCCTTATGTTAAGTAGCGAGAGGCAAACAAGGATTGCAGAGGACAGCAATAGTATGCAAGCTTCCCCCCTCGCCTCCTCGGTCGTTCTCAGATCCTGGAGTTCTCCTCTGCAGTCTGATCTTCTGTTCCATCGCCAGCCCGGCAACATCATCCTCCAAGATTCCTTTATTCCCCCGTTTTATCTTCAACACGACGGCGGCGGCGGCGGCTGAAATCTGCTCTTGAGAAGCTAAGGAAGATGTTGTGACACTCAATCTCTAGCACTGCTCTGGCTCCGGCGAGGAGGAGGAGGAGGAGGAGGAGGAGGACGAGGAGGAGGAGGAGGAGGTGGGGACACGGTTAAAATGTGTGACAAGTTTTGAGACACAAACACAGACGGCAGAGAAAGTTTCAAAGCAGCGCAAGGCCGTCGAAAAGCATACGGAGCTGGGGTGACACAAAGAAACAACAGACAACCCGTGTGTTGTTTATGTTGTGCGGTGTCAGTCAATCCAGAATCTCTGCATTTCTCTGCTGATCTAAAAGAGAAAGCCTAAAAGAAGCCAGCTCTGACTTTTATGGGCTTTATTTAAAAACTCTATTGGTATTCAGAACAAGCTGCACTCGGATTCTCTCAGTTTTAATTTCTCGAATGGGGGGGGGAACAGCTGCAAGTCGTGAGTTTTTTGTTGTCTACTTGGAAAACATTCATTAAAGTCGTTATTCGCGGTGTTTGCCGAGACTATTCTGCGAACCGGGGAATTTGCATCGGCCACCTGGGAATCCTGCAAATTCACAAAGCACCTCTCCCCGGTAAATATTGAGATTTAGTCTTATTAGTGTTATTATGGTTTTTTCTCCCAACAAACATTCAAATAATAATTTCTCTCAACAAGCAGGAAAATAACAATATGGCGCGACAGGTTCCATTTCACACACGTCTCATTTTATTCAAGCTGAACATTAACAAAACCTGACAG
This sequence comes from Pleuronectes platessa, assembly GCF_947347685.1. Taxonomy (NCBI): domain Eukaryota; kingdom Metazoa; phylum Chordata; class Actinopteri; order Pleuronectiformes; family Pleuronectidae; genus Pleuronectes; species Pleuronectes platessa. The sequence continues at coordinate 27,092,024 of NC_070629.1, forward strand.
GACCAGGATTGTATCGTTAAACCTGTAAATAATCTTTTATTTTATCCACAACCACTTATCATTTATATGAGTCTATTAGAATTTGGGTATTTATTAAGGTATCACATGGTTTGGATTGTTCTAATAAAACGTGGCGAGGACCAGAATAGAAAAGCAGGTGGATGAGAGAGACGTTTGTTTTTCATGCCGATCAGCGTCTTCCTCTCCTTCCATTGTGTTTCTGATATCTGAGGTTCACCTCAGTTGCGTCGTGTTTTAATTTGGGCTGGCATCCTTGAAATTAAAGCGAGAGATAAAAGGGAAACTGCTGCTATGTTAATATCTCTTTGAAGATGGAGTCAATCTGGCAGCAGCATGCCTGGCCCCTTGTTTTCCTTCCGTTATCCAGCCCAGTGGATAAGAGACGAGATCTGCAGACTCAGCTCAGCAGCCGCTCACCTGAGGTGGAGCCGCTCTTAGAACCTGCTGCTTTCATCTTGCTCCTTGCGACAGAAACAAGGTTTTGTTTAGTCTGTATTTTCAAATCTACATCTGGACACTGAATATTTATCCATGTGATTTCTGCTTCTTCCCGTGCACGTCCCTGCAGAGGGAGACGCACTGCACCTGGCTGCTCCTCACCACCACAGTGTGTTCGATGGGAACGTGTGTGTTTATCACGTTCTGCTCTCCTGGCTGTGGTCGTCCACTGTTTCCGAAATAATGGCTGCACAGTAATAACGGCTACGTGTGCGCAGTCGCAGCCATAATGGAAGTCCTTCATGCATTTAACCTGCTTAATCCTCCATTAGAATTTCAGATAATGAAAATGTTACAAAGTAGAAACAACCTGGTACATTGCTGGCGCAAAACTCAGTTAATTGCCAGACACTTTATGTAAATTCTGATGATGTAACCTATAATTTCTCCCCAGAGTTACCGTTGAGAAAAGCTCCAACGCGAGGGAGCGTTTCACCAAACAGTGAAATACAAATGAGTCTCAGGCTGCAGCTGCAAAACAGCTTCTGCAAAATGCATTAGAGTTCTTCAACCTTTCCCGAGTTCTGCACTTATATCCAAACACGTCCTTATCATCCAGGGTCTGTAAACAAAGTAAAAGTTAGTAGCATTTGCATTCATGCAGGTGCTTAGAACTCCATTCCCTACTTAAGTTAAACAATGGAGCTCTTCTCATGTAATATTAACACCGGCACATCTTCTGCACCTCTTGTTTCATTGCTGACATTATTTATCTTTTCCTCAAAGACAGCTTCGGATCTAAAAAGTGAAATCTGAGGTTTTGATCACACCCGTCTCGGCGCTCAGCACCCTGGCCTCCATTTTGTCTCAGAACTGGCGAACGCGTCACGCTGCGACTTTAATACCAAGTTAATTACTATCATCTTGACCTGCCGGTGAAATGAGACCGGCTGCTGCTGCCGCTGCTGCACGTGTTTCTGTTATCTGTGCAAAAATGCATTAGCGTGTGCTCCCTGTAATGGCTTTAATTAGTGGTAAACGGAGCTGATTCTCCTGTTAAGTGGATGAGGATTCAATACTGTAATACAGTCCCAATATGCACGGCTATCTGATTGAGAAGGAGGGGCGGTGAGGGATGGTTTGCACAGCGGAGGCAGTGGGAGGGCTGCACACTCCCACTCTGTAATAAAGAAGGTATCACATATTCCAGAGGCAGCACTCGCTCACTGCTCTGATATGAAAAGAAGATAATTAGAGAGCTGCCGCACCGACGCAGGAATCTTTCCAGACGAGTTGTTTCAATGTCAGTTGCGTAATGTTCAAGGAAAGTTTCCACTGGAGCGGATGAGACGTCAACAGGGTCTATTGTCTGCGCATGGAGGGGGGGAGTCGTCTTCCTGTCATAATAAAGTAAACATGTCCTTGGGATGAGTGGAAGGAAATATGGCTCCAGCGAAATTGGGGTGAAACAAATAATAACAAGGGAAAAAAAAACTAGGCCTGTTTTTTTCTGAAGCCTCACGAGAATAAAAAGATGATTCCCACACAAACACATCCCTGTTATCGATCACAATGTTTTCCCCCCAATAATCACTTCTCCGATAATGATCATAAAAACCTTGCAGATTCAGTAAATGCAGCTGCTTTGAGGAAGACCCATAAAGTCAGTGTCAGTAAACCATATCTGCTTCCGTCCGCTCATCTGCAATAAAGGTTCCAGTCTCCATTTGCTGAGTGATGCCGGGGCCGGAGGTGAGGTGCAGTGCTCTCACACTGGAGCCTGTTTATGGTTTCTAATGCACCGAGGCTTTGGCTTTTGAAAGTAACAGACCTCTGGATTACGACTTTGTCTGCAGATCGACTTCCTTGACGGGAAACACTGTGATACCGCAAGTGACCTCCCTGAGTCTCTGAATGTTTACGTCCTAAGGGTTCTTAATGGAGCCGGGCTTGCACATTAAAATTTCCGGCTGACCAGAAGATTTGCTCACGGATCGAAGTGAATTCTTTGAGAAGCAACAAACAGGAATCCCGATCAGTTGGTCCTCTTCCCCCCTGGAACTCCCAAATCAACCATCAGAGGAGGAACTAAGAGGATCTATAAAAAAAACTGCTGAGTGATGTAACAGGGACGACTTGAAAACACAGATTACAAAGTCCATCCATTCATTATCTAGACCACTTAGTCTTCAATGGTCGGCTGGAATGGGGGGGCGGGGGGGGAGCCAATCCCAGCTGACGAGAGGTAAACCCTGGACAGGTCTCCAGCCCAGTGACACACCTACGGCCTCGACCTGCATGTCTGTGGACTGCGCCAAATCCGTAGCAGATGTCACATGACCTGTCACATGACCTGTCACATGACCTCATTCCAGAAGAAAACAACAGGCATCATCCTCGCCTAGAACGACACAATCACAACTGACCCTGTTGTCTTTGCTTTCAGCTGCTTTTGCAGTTAAAAGCTGCGATTGACAATGTGGCGACTGCTTTCATGTGTAGGAAATTAACTATTATCTGAAGAATCGGTGACAATTCCCATATAGCAGGACATCACATGTACAAATTTGTATTCAAGCGTGTTGATGTTGTTTGAGGAGGGAGCACCGAGCGTCCAGAGAAGAGCCCCACTGACACATGAGGGAGAACAAGCAAACTCCACCCAGGCTGAACTGGGATTTGAACCAGGAACCTTCACACTGTGAGGCCCACGGAGCTATTTACAGATTACAAGCTCTGCATGGAAAATCTTAAAACCGAAATTCACAACTTTTTCGAGGACAAATATAAATATAGGATTAATTCTGTTGAGAATACTTGGAA
>NC_070629.1:27095505-27164737 GCF_947347685.1 Pleuronectes platessa
CAACACTGATGCATTTTGACTTCCCTGCACACAGGGCTTCAGTCTCTGAAGAGGCAGAGCTCATTTCTCTGTCTGTTGCTTCTGTAAACAACCAAAAGGATCAAATCAATGTCACACGTTCTCCTTCCCCTCGACAGACTGTCACCTGCATCCCCCACAATGCAACTCAGCTGAGCTTAGTGTGTCGCCCAGGTTGCTGGCCTCAGACCGAGACGAGGAGTGGGCTGCAGAGATTAATTAAGTTTACGACTTTCTAACTCCTCGCGTCCAGATTAGACACAAAAGGTTCAATACTTGCTTATCTACTATTTATTTATAACTTGTTTCCATGGTATGGAGGTTCAATACGCAAGATCGACCAATTCTCTGCTTTCAATAATGACATGTCACCTATTTTTTAATAGCATCAAATAACTTAGATAAGCAGTGCCCATAATTACAAACCAAATTATGACTTTTGACTTTGTCCATGTCCAATCCATTAACATGGCAGAGGACACATACATAGTAAATCAGCTTTGATTCCAGTTTGCTGTAGTGGCCAGAGGTGGTACTACAACAATAAACAAGGAAAATCACCACCTCTTTGTATTGTGACATTTTTAAACCTAATTTCCCCTATGAACCAAAAGGCTGAGTGAGATATTATCTAAATGTTGGAGTAGCCAGTGGGCTCAGAGACACTGGATCACACGCACGATGGGGCGCACAACACCAACCCAAGAGAGAAACACTTTTTCTGGCATGTGCACCCTGGGTTGGCAGCTTCCATTGGGAGAGAATACGACCCGTCTTGGAGGGCGTCCAGTTCCCCTCATAGACCCACGAGAAGCCAAGGCCTATTTCAAAAGCAGGTTTTATTGAGTTATGTGAATCAATCTTTCTGGCTAAAAAAACAGAAAAACATTGTTGTAGATCAGTTCATGTTTCTGGGATTTGAGTGGGCTCCAGGTTTTATTGAGCAAACTCAGGAGAATGCAGGCCACAGGTGTGTAGAGCAAGAAAATATAGAAATCTCTCCTGAGCATGAACTTTCTTAAAACTGGGAAGTGGCTTTGATTTCCACGAAGCGAAATAAAATGTTAGTTTATAATGAAAACAACATTTATGTGGTGACTGCAGGGAGGGACTCATTTCCTCTATAGGTCTTACAAAGGATGAGATTAGTGGGATGTGTGTGTGTGTGTGTGTGTGTGTGTGACAGAGGGAGGGAGCGACGGCGTCAGGATTAGAGATGACACTGTACTCCTTCAGGTGAGAGAGTTAAGAGAGGGAAATTGAAAAACAAGTGTGTGTTACATCAGTAGGTGAAAGCGACAGAGAGAGAGAGAGAGAGAGTGAAATCCTTGCTGAGCCAGACAGGCAGACGGATTTCTGTATCTCCCTCTGACACCGGCTCAAGGTCAGCTGAGGTCGGTGCTGCTGGATTCTGCGGGGCCAGCCAATGTCTGCTCTGCTCTCCGTTCTGTTTTTTTTGTTTGTTTCGTTGTTGTTGTTGTTGCTCTCTGTGTCCCACAATCCTCGGCGGTGATTAAACAACTGAAAGGGAGCGTGAATTGGGATGATGGGATAGAGAATCAGATGAATTTCTGTGTGAGCGTGCGTGTCGGTGAATATTTTGGGAAGAGAGAGAGAGAGAGAGAGAGAGAGAGAGAGAGAGAGAGAGAGAGAGAGAGAGAGAGAGAGAAACAAAGAGGAGGAGACACGGCAGGATCTGCAGACGGATGATGAGATTCAATGCTGGTGAAAGCCCGTGTTTGCATTTAGAAAAATACTCCCGTGCACCTCGGCTGCATCGGGAGAAATTTGTAGCACGGGTTCTTTCTCAAGCAGAACAAAAAAGAAAATGGCAGAAAAAATTGCGTGGACAGGTTCCATCCTCGTGTCTCCGTCTGCCAACGTTTAATAAACTGAGATAATGACCATTGTTGCTGCCGCTGCCTCTGCCCTTTGGATTCTCTTCATACCCTTAAATTCTATATTCATCATTTGCATTTGAAGACTTTTGTTTTTGCAGCGTTTAAAAAAAAGGATCGGCTCCGGGAAAGAACCCCCCCCCCCACCCCCCCCTGAGCCTGTGCTTCTGTTCTGAAAGACTGATTGAAGTTCATCCATCAGATTCGGGGCACTGCAGCGTGAGGACGTGTAAAAACTTCATCGGCTACAAGCCAGGCTGTAAAAAGAGAGCAGTGTGTTTAACAGCTCCACTTCTCATTATGCCACGTTCAAAAGCACAAGTAGTATTTCTCCGTCTCGCTCGTGTGGGCTGCTCGGTCTGATTATTCTCTGGGCCTCGCGGCGAGAATATCAGAACTTCTGTTTAAGATGACATTATTCACAACCCACCACTTTCCCTCAGTCAACATTAAAATGTACGTGAAATGTGATTTGATGTAAGTCGTGAATAATAATAATAAAACGCTTGTACTTTTGGAGACTGTACTTTAACTTTCAGATTGAGAAGTAGACGACGGCTCGTAAGTTTTTAAGATGACTTCTTTTTTGGGGCAAATAGTGAATTTGCATGAATGTTTTTGTTTCACACAATTTTTTTTTTGATCTTCGGCGCTTCCGATGTTTAATCTGTTGTTTTTTTAATGAGCGACTGAGCCGGGAAGTCTTAGAGCGGTCCAAATAAAAACAGGAAATGGATCACGACAGTCACATTAATCAATACTCACAACTGGCAGATGATGTGTGTAGTGTTGCCTAATGAACGCTGCGTCCATGCTTAAAATAACTTGTGTACTGAAAAAAGGGTTTCTCTTACTTTTTTCATTTTTTAACATTTTTGTTACAGTTGTAATTCAATTTTTTAATGGGTTTTAGACCAATGAAATATATAGTTTAAAGGTTCAGTGTGTAAGATTTAGATAAAAGGATCTTTTGGTAGAAATTCTATATAAAATAATCCTGTGTTTCATCTCAATTGTTTGAATTGTTGGTTTCTTTACCGTAGAATGAGCCTTTATATTTAAATACTCTATATATACATCTGGAGTGGGTCCTCTTTATGGAGGCCGCCATGTTTTTTACAGAAGCCCAGACAGGACAAACTCAACCTGTTGAGTTTGTATGACACCTGGAGCTACCACAGGTTCTCCTTCATGTTTGGAAGGAGAGGGTGAGGTGACACATGACACTTCACCACTAGATGTCACTTAACTCTACACACTGAACCTTTAAATCACTACCGACATTACTAATATTAGTACAACCGTACAGTACATCAACCACACATCACATTTTCACCACAAAGCGATGGATCCTCTATCCAGCTTCCATTTAGAAACAATGCACTCAGTGCAGAGAGTGAGATCGAGGGCTGATCTGGCTGCAGAGCCCACACGGGACGAGCAGAAGACGGAGAACAATGGTTGCGAGGGAGGTCTGTGAAAGTGAAATAGTTTTTCCGGACAGATTTGCAAATGGCTGGAGCAGCTTGTAAGCAGCTTTCAATAAGACAGAAACAAAACCAGCAGTGGCGTTCACCATCTCCCGCTTTAGAGAAAACACACGGTTTCTCTGGATGAACGGCTTCAACTCGCTGCTGATGTGTGCTGATGTAGAATCGTGTGTTTTTTCCTGAAGGAAGTGAACCGTCCCTGATGGCCAGCCTCATCCTATGTGCAGGGCTCCTGCCGCAGCCCACAGTGAGGCTCCGAGCTGTGTGGGTGTTAGCAGTGAGTTAGTGGAGGGAGGAGGGGGGGAGCCGGGCAGGCGAGGCTATAACCATGATCTTCACCGTGAGCGGTAATGAGTGCGAAGGTAATCCTCGCCTGGGACCACGAGCAAACCGACAAATTCACCTCCTCTCACGCGGCCGTGCAGCCAAATGCCACCAAGATACGCACATCCCCCCCCCACACCCCCCCACCCGCACTCTGCCTCTGTCTTATCAGTCCCAGGTAGCAAGCATGCAGGGAAATCAGAGGCACACCATCTTGGCCCCGGGAGTCGGATTTGTGGCCCCTCAATGGCTGTTATGATGATTTCGCCCCCCCCCCCCCCCCCCCCCCCCCCACACCTCGTCTGCCTCCTCTTCCTCTCCGATCAGCTTTAGTCTTTTATCACACACAAGATCAGATAGATAGTTGTGCTCTGGGACCCCTGGAACATCCGGAGCATGATGGGGGGCCGTGGGACAAGGACCTCGCTCATTCAACCCCCCCAATCACCAAGCATGTGTGTGTGTGTGTGTGTGTGTGTGTGTGTGTGTGTGTGTAGAGACGACACAGTGGTTACTTCCGCAGATGAAAGGAAGGAAAAGCGAAATCTCTCTCCCATGTGTCATAAGTCCGTCCCTTTGAGTGAGGGTTAAATCATCAAGTCAAAGTGGAAGAGCTCTCTCTTCCTCTCTCAACCCCCCCCCACACACACACCAACGCAATCCTAACCCAACCCAACCCATCCAACGCCGCCCACCCACCCTCCTCTTGCTTACATTCCCTCTCTCTCCCTTCCCTATCCCTTTCTGATCTGATTGATTTGGTCCAGAGAGAGAGAGAGAGAGAGAGAGCGAAGAAACAATCTGCCACCCACAGATCCTGTCATCACGGAAAGACGACAAGGACACATGTGTTGGAGCTGCATGGCCCACATGACACTTAATGGTTATTTGAATGCCTGTGCGTGTGTGTGTGTATGTGTGTTTGTGTTTGTGTGTGTGTGCGTGTGTGCAGCCGGCGTGTGTCTTCCTGCTATACGCTTATGAATAAAGATGATATTAATCCTCAAAACATGAAGGAGGGGATTACTGTGTTTACTACGGTGCATGTCTGTGGGAATGGAGAGCTCTCACCCAGTGACGGTGGCATGTTGGGACTTCATGAAGCTCTGTGAAGAGAGAGCAGAGAGTGTATGTCTGTGTGTGTGTGTGTGCATGCTGGCATTGCGTGGGTGTGAGCCCTGCCATATGTTCTTTAGGTAATTTATGGAAAATAAAGAGACATTTCGGGTATTATGGTTCTATTTTTAGCGCCGACGGTCTCGACTCGTTGCCCGTGTGTCTCCGTGTGTTTGAATCGGCCCCAGCAACATGCCAATATTTCCTCTGGGGGGGGGGGGGGAGACATAGTATATAGGAAAGAAAAGAGGAAGACAAAATTTGGAGAAGCTGAAGCGACCGATCTCCCAAAATAGGTCGGGTTGAAAGCACGATGAATTTTCATACAGGCTTTTAAAAGGGGACTGAGGATTGTGGAGGAGAAGATGCTGCTGAGGATCTCACACACACACACACACACACACACAAACATTATTATATATACACAACTGGGTTGAGGTTCATAGAAGGGCCATAAAGACTAACACTGCCCCCTGGTGTTTGCCACTGGGACAACATGTTTTTTCTTTCTGCAGCTCCAGAGCATTTGGAGAGGCAGGAACATGTGGGTTCGGTTTCCTCACATGGGCATCGTGATCACGGCTTCACTGAGGGTGTGGGTGTCTCGAGAACGGATGAGGTGTCCGCTCAACCCCCCCCCCCCACCACCTCACTTTCTAACGCCCTCTATTCTGTAGCCCTTCAAAAAGGCCGAGCCTACACAAACACAAGGGAGAGGGTGTGGGGGGGAGAACTAAGTGAAGACGTAAGCTCCCTTATCCAGAAGCAGAGCTGTGCTGCTGCTGCACGTTCAGCCCGAGGTTGTGTAAGAACAGGGAGGCGTTCTCTGACTCATCATCCCCAAATAAAAACCAGCATTTATTCATATCCTGTTGAGGGGGGGGGGGATCCTACAAGTTCCTATACCGCTGACACAGCCCACCTCCAGTTGCTCTTCTCTTCAACCCGTGATATATCGTCTAAGACAACAGTCAGTCCAGGATTCCGTTTGACTCATCTTCTCAAATACAATTAAATATTCATGTTTGGAGGAAATTAGGAAAGATGTGGGGAAGAAAGAGCTAATGACTGAACTCTTTGCTTTGTTTATTTGTGATGTGCAATCATTGTGTTTAGTTAATGATTTCAAGCTGATTTAACAGCAGCAGCAATCAATTAGTCTTAATGCATCAAAGCTTCTCTGTGTGAAACACTGAGGAAACCGTAACCTCACTCAAATTAACACATGAAATCAAAGAAGCCACGTTTCCATCTGGTTCTTGAACATTGTTTTTCACCGTTTGACTCTTTCATCCTCTCGTAGCCCCGTGTTCCTCTGTAACAGTTTAATTTCACCGAACCGGAGAACCACAGCCTCCGGCACACTATTATTTTAGAATTAGCTTTTTCCCTTGATAACCACAGACGTCACACAACTTTAACGTTCTTGTTGTTCTCTCGTTGCATAATCTTCTGCCACAGCTGCTGTTGTCAGCAAAAGAGACAGAACAGTAACAGCAGGTTTCCGGTTTCCTTTTTCCCTGTTTGTGATTTGAGTGGAGCATCATTCGTCTGGTGTGATGAAAGAAACTAGTCAGACTGGTTCTTTGTCTGGATATCCGCTGTCTGCACTGGAAGAACCAGGCTGTTCCCCCCCCAGAGGCTTATTACTCAGAGATTGGTTATTTGAGTTTTGAATTTCTGATTGTGAAGAGTTTTGATTGTTTTGTATGTAGACATGGACAAATATTGGTGGTAAATAAACCTAATAATCTTCTTTGCTCAGGTTTTGACCCTTTTCTCTAGCCATGTTTGAAAAATGGAGGAAGGCATCTCTAATGGTCTGAAAAGCAGGAGGAATAAAAACCAAAACCCTGTGCACGGTCTCTGTGAGGGTTGTCAGATATTTGATTTCGTTTTCTCCGTGATATCAGTGAACCGACGCTTTGAAGACGCAGATGCTGCAGGAAGCTCCGATGAATCCCGACGCCATAGAGAAAGGGATGAAAGGGTGGAGTATAGGAAGTGAGGCAGACCAATTACCTTCAGTTTAACATGGTTTCCTGTGGTTTTGGCTCCGTTTCCTTCAACCAAGAAGAACCTGAGTTTCACCTGCAGCAAAACCCAAACACCAGTCTGGTCGATCACCGCTCGCCCTCTCGCCACAGAGCAGCGGCTGGAGAGAGAGAGCTCCAGCGTGGTTGCTCTGCTTTCATCTCAGCAGCACTGGTTGGGTAGATGTTCCTCCTACTGTTCCGGCATGACAATTAGATCCATAAACCGAGGAGCACCATGCTGCTCGCAGGGTACTGTTTATACACTTGCACAGACGTATCCGATAACACATGCGAGGAGCTGGACAGACGCCACGGGGAGCACATGCTGGCATCACTAAATAAACAAATGCTCACACACTGCTTGTGTTTTATGAGCAACTTATGTAATTTGTGTCAAATTTGTATTTGATTTGACAAATTACAGTTGGCGTAACTGGTGTTTGCTTCAGGGGGAGGTCCTGACAAACGTGTCATATCCTCAACTAACAGGACTATGATCAAATGTGTAAAATCTGTGCTCACAGTCAATATCAGTGGCTGCACCAAGCAATAATGTAAATTCTTCAAAACCCTGGATGATCATGTTTAACTCCGAAGCTTTTAGTATTCTTCCTTTCTGAGGTCAGAGAAATGCGTTATTCAACAGTCCCTTTATGAATCCACATCTACATTCACAAGATCAGGTTTTTAATTTGGAATTGAACAAACACATCATTTTGTATTAATTTATTTTGTGGTAATCCTTCCAGTACTTTCTTTTTCCCCTAATCCTGCAAACAGACAAATAAACAAACGCAAATGAAAAACCCAACTCAGCGCAGCTCACAACTTTCCCTTTCTTCACTTTACTTCCTGCATTATCTCTTTACATTGTTTAAATCGATGAAAGCATTTGTATTATAGTATAATTGCTTTTCGTGCCAATTCCTCATCCTCATCTTTCTTTCAAATTTCTCATCTCGTCTACTAAACTTTGGCAAACAAATAAACGTCTGACTCACTTGCAGATTAAAAAGTCTGATGAACTGTTATTGCTATTATGATTATGTTGTGAGATTGTGCTCTCAACTTAATATGTGGCTATAAAAAAACAAACCTCACCAATCTGGAGGATGCATCACACAGAAGCAGAAGCCAGCCCTCCTCCACCCGATCTTTGTTCTCCAATAAGGTTTATCTCTTTCCCTGATCCTGGCTTCAATGTGCATGTAACAATATATCCACAGACATATGAAGGCAGAATTGAATTCAGTATATATACCTGTGCAGGGGGGTGGGGGGGTGGAAATAAACACTCAGCCAAGTGTGCACACAATAACATGGTTTTCTTCCTCCGGCATCAAGTAGCCAATCCATCCTATGACGGGGAATTGTTCTTTTTCTTATTAAAAGAACAGGTGGCCGTGAGATAGAAGTCTCATTTCTCACTGCTGCTGCTGCTGCTTCACTCCATGAGTCCAAACTAATGATCAAAACATTGAGCTGCTTCAAATCATCTCTCACCTCAGACTGATAGATATGGGAAGTGATGGGAGGACGAGTGTGTGTCTGTCCGTGTGTGTGTGTGTGTGTGTGTGTGTGTCTGTGTGTGTCTGAGAGGGTGTGTTATTGTTATGAAATTCTGACTGTGCATACAGGTCTCCTCATCTAACGTCTGTTTATTTGCATTTGTGGTTATGCATGTGTGTCTCCATATGTTTGTTTTAGTGTGTGTGTGTGTGTGTGTGTGTGTGTGTGTGTGTATGTGTGTGTGTATGCAAAGGTGGGGAATATAAGCCGTCAGGGTGAGAATCAGAACAAGATTGTTTAGCCAGGAGATATGACGAATCGCTTGCTTTGCTACTTTCTTGTGGCCGTTCTCTAAGCAGTTTCCTCTTCAACACACAATCACACACACACACACACACACACACACACACACACACACACACACACACACACACACACACACAGAGAAACCTCTCGTCTCTTTTCTCCAGTCGTGGCACATTTGTGCTGCAGCGCCCTTATCGTTTTCAAAGGGAAAACAGAATGAATCTCAAAGAGCGGAGATGAAAGCGGTTTCACGATCTATAAAACATGGCTGCCATTCACAGGCTCAGAACAAAAAGGGTTTGTGTGTTGGAGGGAACAGCAGACTGCGAGGAATCCAGTGGTCCACCTCAACTGGTTCCTGTGAGCGAGAGGACTGGGAGGCCGCTGGGCATTGTGCTGTTAATTCTTCCTGGACACCTTCAAATGAGACACGCACCAGTCGGTGAGGACAGGACGACCCCGGGGAGGGAAAACATCATTTCAGGAACATGTGACACGTGTGACATGTTGTCTGAATCTTTCTCAGCCAACACCCTGTCACCAAACCTGTGATGAGAGACGTCGCTCGTCCACTCGAGAGCGTTGGCAGCTGATTTAGCTGATTTGTGTTTGATAGCGTGGGGATGACACCTGTACAGGCGCCACCGTGTCGCACTCTGCTGCGTTCACTAAAAGTGTGTTCCCTCCTGCTCACTTGACAATTAGCAGAACGGAAAAAAAACAACACAAACTTTCAAATCTCGCCCCCCCTCTGCTTTTTCACGATTTGTGCTTCTTTCAGGCGACACTATTAGGACAGATGAGATCAGTCATCGCTCGTCCCATCTGTTGTGTTTACGACTCATTTGTTTACTCAGTGGTTCACAGCGGCCTGGGGGGGGGTTCCTCCGGGCTCCGAGGTCATCTCAGCTAAACCTTTAATTTCCTCTCTCACTAAGTGGACGATGATGAACCACACAGATTCCCTTCACTTGGCCCTGTGATGAATGGAAACAAGCCATTTGACAGTTTGGACAAAGCTGTCGGGGTCACGCGTGGTTGGCGTGTTTCTCCACATGTGACACGTTAAGCAGGACTAACAGGTTTGCTTGTGTTTGCCGAGTGGACAGGTGTGGATGTGAAGCACGGCTGCAGCAGCCTCACACTATGGAGATGAGCAGCAGTGCAGACACAGCTGGAGACATTCACAGTCAAGTTAAACCGCTGAAATGCAAAGTTGTCCACTCTGGGGTTTTTAATGTATGCCAGAGGGGTAATTTGGAAATTTATATCGGAAATATTATCTATGATATCTCCATCCATCCATGCATCTGTGTTTCTGTAGCAGCTTTTGCTGATTCTGGGTCAGGGGAAGCTTCTGCTACTCCCACAATTTGTCATATTCTTATGTTTTCTTACGAGACATAAACTTCCCAAACCAAAACAAGTTGTGCAACTTGAAAATAGCCTGAACAATGCCGTCAGATTTCAGGTTCTTCATGTGCAAACTTCTTCAGCTTCAGGCTACAGATGAATTAGACCTGATGCCGTCTCCATGAACAAACAATATCAGACACATGTAAATGCTCATGAACAGATTTTAATTATTTGACTCTCCTGCAGCAGACACACAGTTTTGGGCCTAAAAGAAAATCAATAGTTAAATGAGGATGGTTATTATATTATATTATATTTCGTAGAGTAGGTTGTTAACATTTGTTGACCTTGTCTCAACCACAGACATTCGTGCATCAACCCATTAAAAACACACATTAACTAAGTGGTGTTAGTGATCAGGGAACCAAAATATAATCCTGGACTCTTCTCGAGTGTTGCCAATTAGTTTACTGAGGACATTTCAGTGTCTTGCACAGAGTTCACAACCTTTTCTCCTGATCAGACATCAGAGCCCGGTGAGCCTCAGATGTTAGGAGATATTGACAGGTCTTTCTTTTCCAATGATGTTAATAGAACCTAAACTGTGCTTGTCACGGTGAGTGGCCGCGTGGAGAAGATGCTGCAACATCAGGAAACACAGTCGACTGTCTGTTGTTGTCCTTTCTGCATTTTCAGCCTTTCTACGATGATTTCAATTGTTTCTACACATGAATTAAAGTGATTTAAACGAACATGACTGCATAATACACCTTCTAATGATGGATGCAAATAAAGAAGCTAACTGTATTTCACTGTTGGGGTGAAGAGGCTTGAAGAAGTACTGATGGACGTGGGGTAACACAGAAAGCATGGTCCACTACTGTACAGTGCAACATTATTTTTCTTACCTTTCCCAGCTCTCCTGGAGTGAAATATAATTTTAGCATCATCTCATTTTGTGGCTATGATTCCAATCGTTCATTTAAAAGTACCCAGGCCTATTTTTCAATTTTTCTTTTACACCACGGGCCACTAATCTCTCAATTTGCTATCAGAAGATAAAAATACACAACCCTCCTGGCTGGCTCCAAGCCGCCTCACTCCTTATTGTCAGCTTGTCTCTATACTGGCACTCGAGCGTTGGTACCAGATTAAACGGCTGCTGGAATGCAGCGGCGAGCCAATCCGCTCAATGTGCTACAGTGAAAACCAATCTTTTCAAATTTGGGAAATATCGGAAAAAAAAACCACAAAACAATGCTCAGTGTGTTTGCAAACCGGGGCCTGTCGCACAGCACGTGTTTGAGAAGCAGTGGAGCGCCGCTCGGCTGGAGCCGCGAAGCCGAGGTCACGGGCGAACACACAACCCGAGACGTGAGACTACGTGGGGCCGACGACAAAGCAGCCCGGAGAAATCCCGTTTATGTATGCTGTCCTTCATATCTCGCCTAATAAAATGTCAACATTCATTCCATAAAGTAAATTTGCCTCGGCCGACTATTACATCCCTGTGTGCTTTAATGTCTAGGGGAGGGGGGGAAGGGGGTGTAGATAAGCCCCTGAAGGATATGCTGAGCCCCTGCTGCTTTTGACTGACTCGTGGAACTTGTGTAGGATTCTTCTGCCCCACAACGTGTCCTCTAAATCACATTTGCCGCTGCAGAAGGGATTTGATGGCAGACGAACACTCGAAGGCACAACTCACATCAGAAGTCGACCTCATTCTTAATTAAACTGGGCTCAGCCGCGGCTGCTTTGCCTCAGTAAAAAACTTAACAGCCACTAAAAGTTTTTTCTGAGCAATGATTAATGCAATCCAATTTCTGTGATCTGCGCTGAGAGGAGCATCATGGGTAATTAAATGATGGTCTGCAGAGCACCGACTGCTCTCGTAAAATGACAAGGCCATAATTATCATGAAGCTCGGTTACCCTCTGACTCAAATACTAATTGCGTATCAATAATCAGGCGGAATATGTCACAGAATTAAAAATCCCCAAACAGCCTAAGCAGTACAAATAGCTCCGAGCCACAGAGCTGCAGTCAATAACCCCCCCCCCGTCCATCTTTCTCTTTTATTTATGAGCAATTTCACAGGGTCCATAAAGTGAGACATGTTAAACCAACAAATAGAATCGCCTGCTTTAAACATATTTACATTATAAAAGATAAAACTCGCACGGTGCTCGTACATCAAAATGCAATAAGGCAGCTTACAGCCCCCCCCCCCCCCCCCCCCCTTGCATATTATCAATGTCATTAAAAATAAAACAACCTGCCAGACTCGCAGGCATCTGTATTAAAGAGGGAGCCTCACTCGCTGAATGCTCGGCACGGCGTGTTCCCTCGCAACACCCGAGTGGTCGAGAATATAGCCTCCTCCAGTAAATACAATAACAACAGCATGGCACTCTCAGAAGAAAGAAGAAGAAGAAGAAGAAGAAGAAGAAGAGGAAGAAGAGGGATGAGCCGCGAGGAGGCATTTAGAGAGGCATCATTTTCAAACCGGGCAATACAAACTCAGACGCAATACAACACAGAGGAACCTCTTCAGGGCTGTGAGGCTCTCCAAGAGTGGATGGGGGAAAAAAAAAAAACATAATATAGGAGTGGGGATATTGATGTTTCCTTTACTGCCATTTAAATCAAGCCCGTTATTCTTATTATTGTTGTCCCACTCCAAGATAAACAGGGTGATAAAAAGGGTCCTGGTGACATGTTAGAGAGTCCTCATGGAGCAGTAAAGAAGCAGCTGGATGGATACCACGGCTCTCTAGACAAAGGGAGGTGAGGAATGCTTATGGACGCAGATAAGGAAAGAAGTAGATAGAACATGGACAGTACATGTAAGTAGGAGGCAAGGGGTGAAGGTGGGCATCATCAGTGAGGCAGAGACAGGGGGGGTGGGGGGGGGGGGGGCGGGGGAGTGACGTGCAGAAACAGTCCATCAACGAGGAAACTCCAGAATAGGTTTGAACGGGAGCTACCGGTCCAGTGGGAGCTGCAGCGAGGGAGAGACAGAACCGACAGCCACAGCAGCAGCTGTCAACCGGAGAAGATGAAGAAGAAGAAAAATATCCAACACGTTAGCACTCTCTCTCTCTCTCTCTCTCTCTCTCCTCTCTCTCTCTCCTCTCTCTCTCTCTCCCTCCATCTCTGTCTCTTCTCCTGTGTTTTTTTCAGTATGTCGGTCTGTAGAGAAGCTCCCCAGAGGAAAGTCGGCGCCTCAGCTCCTTCCACAGCAGCCCCCGCTCCTTCTGGACGCCCTTCATGAAGCCTCTGTTCTCCTGGGCTCTCCGAGACAGGTAGGGCATCACCTCACTCACCGGGCCATAGGGGACGTACTTATAGACGGGGAAGCCTGCCTGGCCTGGGAATGAGGTGCATGGCATGGAAGACGAGGGAAAGAAGAAAAAACAATGGCGTGGGTGAAGAGGATAAAGAGACATTAACTTCGTCAGTACAAACACTTTCCTTTTGTAAGGAACCATTTAACAGTGCAGCTACAAGACAATTCAAATCTCACAGAAGCTCACACGATTCTTCAATAACAATTTTCATGCCGGTTGGAAAACACGTCCGGAGAATTTCCAGCGAGTAAGTGGGCGTGTTGATAACAAAATTATTTAATTATTATATTTTTACTGACGTCTCATTTGACAGTTTGCACGTGTTCAGTTGTCTTTGATGAATTCTTGTGTATGTGTGGCTCTGTCTTCTTGTTATGCTTCTGAACGAGCTGTGCTGAATATGAGTTTAATGTGTTAGTGTCACATTTGTATTGTGTTGTGTAAGTTTCTGTTTAGATGAGGAAGATATTGAATTTTTAGAGGTAATTCAGGCCTAGTTTATGTTTTTACAGATTTCATGTTGTTAGGCACTTCCACCTTGTTCTGTGCTTGTTCTTTGTGTTGAGATAAATTAAAGAATAAATCTCCTTTAATTTCCACTATTTCTCTGACTGTCAAGACTTTTGCTTGTTTGTGTTATTGTCCCCAGTCCCCAGTCGCCCCCTCCCCCCCCCAGTCTTCCCGTGGGGGATGTAACAGAATAGATGAAGACAAACATGGAAAAAAATGACGTTTCTATTTGTCTGCAAATACCACAGACGTTCCATTAAAGATGTTAAAATGTGATATTTAATTAACTAACTTCACAAACCACAGTTTCGTGAACAATATATTTTTTCTGCAGATAGTCTTTGGACGAGCACATCACAACTGGACGTCCCTTTGATTGGCTTCCCTCACAGAGTGTTTGCTTCAATCAGGCCGGTTTACAGCCCCCCCCCCCCCCCCCCCCCCCCCCCCCCGGCTCGCTGCATTGGAATTAGAGGAGCTGCTGATGTCTGCCAGTCAGGCTCACACACTTTCAAAACACTGGCGATGGTCAACAAACTGGAAAAAAACACATAATATACGTGTTTTGTATTATTCAGTAAACGTTATGACACAGCACCGTCTGCTCTAACCCTCGAGGCACCACAAAGAAAACACGTGTCTGTTTACATCAATACTGGTCGAGGTGGTTTTAACACGAGCCTCAGATTGACAGATAGCCGCGTCGTTCCTGTGACTGACAAACAAAGTGTCGAGAGCCGGCAGCGGCGCCTCGCTCCGACAGCTCGTCGATACCGAGGTGTCTCGGCTCACACGTCAGGCTGTGGGCAGCGGGCTGACTTCTACACGTTCACTTCACCCACTCCTCGTGGCCTCCGGGGGGCGACCTGTGCAACGTGGAGTTTTTACGTTTGAATCTGTCAAAGCAACAGAGATCAGCGTGTGTTGTTGTGTGTTGTTGTGTGTTGTTGTGTGTTGCTGTGGAGGTTTCTCACCCAGTGGGAAGCTGATCTGGTCACACATTCCCAGGAGCTGCCCGAAGTACACCTTGTTCTCCGTGGGGACGAGACCCAGCTCGTTCATTCTGAGGGCGGCAGAGAGAGAGAGAGAGAGGGGGGAGAGAGAGAGAGAGAGAGAGAGGGAGAGAGAGAGAGAGAGAGAGGGAGAGAGAGAGATACAAATACACTTAGCTTTCTACGGATCCAGAGCTGCATGGAGGAGATCGATAGTGTTTTCAAAGGTGTCCTTGGTAAGAATTGACACTGTACCTGTGGATGGTGTGTTTCACTGTGTCTTCATTATGGGAAGCGACCATTACGTTGGCGTTTCGGTTGATTGCAATCTCGTCCAGCACATGATCCAGACACCTCACACAATCACAGAGGAGACACAAATAAATAGCGGTGTCTGTGAAGTGAGTTATTTCTTACTACAGAGTGTAAAATCTAAATTTATCACAGGACATTGTGTGCATATTATGATTTAGACTATTTTCATGACACGTTTCTTTCTCATTAGGAAGTTCGATTTACCTTTCACACAACTAAACAGCACAAGTATATTCAATACCATATTGATACTATATATCATTTCATACAATAATATTGTCTTTTGCACACTCCATATTCTCACACTCATAGTACATTATATTATCTATTGTATAGTCAAATACTTATATTTATACCTCTACTATATATCATATTATATCATACTCTTTGTATATTATTTGTATATATAAGTCTAAATACACATATTTATACATGTGTACATGTTATTATTATTATTATTATATTTACTATTATTATTATATATACTGTTGCTGCCATTATTACTATATACTGCTATTATATTGGTATAATTACTATCATATATAAATATATATTATGTTATATTATATACTATATATACTGTACTATTTTTATATACTGTCTAACAATAACATTACCAGCATATCATCAGTACTATTACCATCATCTTGCCACTGCACCTTATCTACCTATTTATCTTGTGTTTCTGTTTTTATTCTTTCTACCTCAATATTTTTTATTTTATTCTATAGTATTGTATTTTAATGTATTCAAATGCACCGGCTGCTATGACGACTTAATTTCCCTTCGGGGATGAATAAAGTAATCTATCTATCTATCTATCTATCTATCTATCAGTGAATATATATCTCAGGAATTGGAACCCATCCTTTCTGGAGGGACGTCCGCCTTCGTTTAATATTCATGCACTTCACCACCATCTGCAAAACATCGAGTCGCACCTCCTGCTGTGTCGTATCAGCCCAGAAAACCCTGAGTCTGTCCTACGCTGGTGTTTACTAAATAACTCTAGTGGAACGCTCGGGGAGGGAAGCATGTTGATCTCCACAGGGTGACAGCTTTGATCTCACATTAATGTGGGAGCGTCAGGAAATTGTTTACGACACAGCACCCCCTACAGCTGGAAGGCTTGCTGACACAGGATGATAGACCCACTAGGTCCAATTGAAATCCCCGTGCTGAGCGTTTCTGCAGATTTGTGCCTGTGAGGTGGCCACTGAGAGTCTGTGAACCACATGGGGAACCCGGAGTGGCACAAGTGGGAGGAAGATGTCTTCAGGATCTGTAAGTAGCCGCAGAGTCTTCAGCACTTGACAGACAGAGGACGAGTCCCGGCTCTTACCTGTGGTACGTTCTGTTGGTAGACTCATAGTCGGGTTGGATCGGGTCCTCGTAGCCAAACTCTTCGGCCCTCTCCCGCTCCTGGTACATGTAGGCCCCTCGCACAAGCTTGGCAGCAAAACACCAGCCCTCCCGTCGGGACAGTTCCACGTCCATGCTCACGTTGTCAAAGGCGTCCTGCAGGACAAACAAGACGATGGTCAAATGGTCCATGTGTTAGATTGAGGACGATGTCATTGAAACGTAGTCGCACATCGGCTCAACTGGAGGTTACATAGATTTTCTGCTAGGGGAGCTGGCAGGAAAAAGTCAATTTAATTAGCTGTTTAACTGTTTCAACGGTTTGCATTCACATTAACACCTCCACTTAAAAACATCTGCAGAAGTTCTGGGTTGTGTTGCATGTGTAGGAGCTGCTTCTGTCTCCATCTGGGTGACAAACGTCTGCTCCACCTCTCTTTTAGTCTCTTAACAGAATAGATGCAGATTGAGTTGTTTCTCTCACTCACAGGCAGCACAGGTGAATCTCTTCTACCGAGAGACGATCAGATTTGTCCTAAAACTCACTAGAGATTGGCGTTTAGGGTTATTTTGAAAAAGATCTCTAAAAGGTTCTGAATAAATTGTTAAATATAGCCATTGGAGAAACTCCCAAAACTCAGCCACCTGCGTCAGGTGACCTGGTATCCGGCAGACCAATGGCCGACCCTCACAAACACAATTCAGTTACATCATTTTTACATCATGTCTCAGTCTGTGTATTCAACCCGACTTGGATTAAGAATTAATAACCAAGGAAAAAGCGACAATGTCAGAGGGATTATAGAAAAAATATCATTATGTATATTCAACAGTCAAATATGCAAGAAGAATATTTGTGGTTGTGTTTCTACATAATTGATTCTCACGGGGAAACGAACAATACATAGTTGTAAAGCAAAGCAGCAGTGTTGTTAAAGTGAGCGCCCCATCAGTGTTATTTCATCATTATAATGTGTTTTATTTTCTTCACAACAGGTGGGTTCCCAGTCATTTTAAATAGAATAAGATCAAGTTGTGAAAAGTGATTAATAAGCACATGAGTTAAACTCTACTGTTACTTAAACAGCTTTTCATTTGCAATGTAAATTAACCCACTTTCCACCCAACATGATCCTGTTCCTGTTGCAGTTTCCTCCACAACTCCGCTGACTCATGCTAATCTGATTGTGTCACAGCATCACAACACGTACAGTTGTTTGTGTCTGCGTGTGTTAAACCCTGACAGATCGGAAAACATCTGCCGCCAGCTGCTGGGCTCTCACCTTCAGGTAGCACTGGTACGTGTTGAAGATGACAGGCTGCTCTCTGTTGTAGATCCTCTGCATCTCTAATGTCACCCTGCTGATGGCTGGCTGCAGATACGTCTGCTCCGCGTCCACCATCAGGCGAACGCCGTTCTCCAGGGCGTGCTGGGGCGTGAGAGAGCTCAGTGACTCGGTGATAAATCCTCTGACAGTGCTTGAATGTCAGGTTATGTTTTCATTTCAGGTTGTTTGATTGTACAGAGCTCTTAGAGGCTCAGGTGATATTTGTATATCTGGTGTGCACAAGATAAATACCTGTTTGAAAATGACAAATATCTTGTGGGATGAATCATGTGTTTTGTTTGTTAAATTAATCAAACTTAAAAAACACAAAAATACATTGTCTTGTATAATACAAATAACACAATGCAGCACTGTAGAAGTTGTGGTCCTATTAAAAGTATCTCTCTAATATATTACAGGTTTTTTATATATTACATATTTGTTTTGACTTAAACACAGTTATACATATTAACATGTCACTGTTGTTTTCACTCTACCTGCTTGATTCTTGCTAATTAACAAGAGATGCATTGGTGTATCAGGCGTTATGTTATTGTTTATGTTATTGTTTACCTTTGCTAAAATGTCCATACGCTGCATCATCCTCTTCATCTGCTCCTCCTCCTCGGGGCCGAACTTCTCCAGCAGGGGCTCCAGTTCTCCTCGCTGAGTGAACAAACCAGCACGATGTTCCCAGTCAGATGCAAATGAACCAAATATAACACCTATTAGTGCGTCTCACTGAATCCTCCCTTCAGCTTCCTGCATTAGAACGGCAGCAGATAGCTTGAGGGGGACCTGTCCAGAGTTTAATGACATGTCCATTAACACAATATCCTCTCAGCATCACTGCTCTCCATCGTCCTGGTGCTGCTCACACTTCACATCTGCTCTAAACCGTGTTAAACTATAACCACTTCATCTCAGGAGTTTAATCTACTGACCTGAACATTCGGGACAATGAGCAGGTCTGATGTCTGTGTCCTGTCATCTATGAGGCTGTTCCAGTCCAGCACGTCAATGGTTCTGTCAGAGCGCAGAAAGATATTAAGGCTCCAGTGAGAGATCAAAACATAAGCAGTATTTTGATGAAAGAAATTCCCCAGTTACTCTGCAGCAGAACGTGTCCTTGAATATTAGCTTAAAAATACCTGGATTCAAATTCTAGTTTTCTTACTTTTTCAAGATCTGAAAACAAACGGAGGAGCTGAGGGAAAATCCATCTGTACTGATCTTTACTGGATTTGAATTCAGCTAAAAACATCCAGTGGTAATATGATATATTTTGAGTGGGGTCTTCAAAAACCAGTATGGAACATGCACTGTAAAACTAACCATGCAAATAATTTAACATGAAAATACATGTATGTTCTTTGCATGGTCATGAACAAATAATGGTTACATTATATAATATTAACCAGTATTTCTACTTTAAATATGTGTTATTTGACAGATATGTGTTCCTGTGATCTTGCTCACCCTGAGGTTTCTTCTTTCCTGTCAGCAAACCAGCCACAGAAATCACCTTTTGCACCCAGTTTGGTCAAAGATTCCTAAAGATATAAAGTACAGCATTTTTAGAAACTGCAAAACTCCTCCTGTGTTCCCAAGTGCAAAGATGGTTAATAACATTGCATGTAATAGTTATTCATTCATCAACAGGTTAAGAGGAAAAAGAAAACTGCACCTGCAGCTGGTTGAGCTCCAGCCTTTGATTTAAAGCTTCCACTCCATCCTTCCCCTGGTGCGACGCCAGGAAGCTGAAAAACCGCTGCCATTTCACCAGCACCTCTGAGAGCTGGAGCTTTAAGATTAAAAAATGAAAGTCTTTATTAAAAAAAGAAAAGGAAGTCAGTCCATCCCACCCCGACAACCAGAGCATGGGGTGCTGCCCCTCAACGCCTACCAGAAACTGAGGTCGTCCCAGAGCCGTCATTTTGATGGCCGAGAAGCCGTCCATGGAACTCCCACCTGGTCGATCAAATAGAAACATCACCATGACGGTAAACACATGATTAAGCACGTGTGTGTTGGTGGAGGAGGAGGGCAATAATCCCCAAGTTAATGGTGGGAAGAATATGAGCCAGTATAGAGTTACAACCTAACACAATGTGCATAAACAGACGCACACTGTAAAAGCTGCTGTGTGTGGTTTCACTCTCCATTTACACACCAGATGCTTTGATGCACTTGATGAAGGTTTCCATATGCCGGTCACATTTGGCCTCAGCGCTGTCGGAGTGCAGGCGGGCTGCCGTCACCCCCCCGCGACGCCGCTCCTCCTCCGGCTGCTGCTGCTGCTGCTCGTTCTGCTTCTCCTCTCCGTGGCGCTCGCCTGGAGGGGAAGACAAATCTGCATGTGCCTATTTCTTCTAATTACATCATGTACTCTGTCCGCCAATGAGAAGGAAGAACAACGAGGAGGCTTACCTATGCTCTGGTTCTCTGCAGCGGGTTCACATGAGCTACATTAGACGAAGGAAAAGAACAGGATTAAATCGGTTAGCGCTCGTTTTGTGTGTTTTGGAGCAATATTAGCAAAATTGCATCATTATTGCAGCCGAGCGCTTCAGGGGTCAGAGGTCAGTGTGTGGGAGCTGGGGTCCTTTCTTCTGTGGACACGTTGGGCCTTGTGGCGTTGTGTTTGGTGAACCTAAATAAACACATCAGCAGCCACAACACGAAAAACAAACTGATGGGTGTGTGCTGAAGTGGGGGGGGGCCGTACAGCTTCACACTTGACCTATGCGCCCCCCCTCCCCCCCTCCCCCCCGGTCATAAGCCACCGGGGAGCTTGTGTAACTACGCAGACGACTGAGCAGCGAGCGCAAGGGACATCAGAGACGTCAGCGGCTTTCAAAGACAGAGAAACTAAAGGGAGTTATTGTTTTTTATGTATATCATGTGGCTTGAGCTGCAGAAACGTGGATGAAGCCGGAGAATATTTAACACCGACTGACATGTTACTGTCTAAATTTTATACACACTTGTCCTGCACTGTGGATGATTTAATGTTTTAATTTTAAGCCCTAGAATGGGAATTAAGCAAAGGACAGAGAATCTATCAATGAAAGATTCGGATGACCAGATCATTCCAAAGCAGAATATGTGACTACAGCCGCAAGGGGGGGTCTCAATCAAAACAATAGTAAAAGAACTAAATGATGATGTTTGAAGAAGTGTGGGATCATGGGAGTTGTTTTTAAAATACTGCTCACTGGCTTTATCATATTCATAAGTCCTTTGTCCTGGAGGTTTTGGCAGAGATGGACAAAGCCAATAGTAAAGAAGATATGACGCAATTTAGCGGCAACTAAAACGAAGTCGTTTTATCAAGCAAAATTGATTTTCTCTGCTTGATAGAACTATGAATTAAACATCATTTGTTTGTTTACTGTTTGGTCAAAAAAATAGAAGAGAAGTAAAAGAAGCCGTTGGGCTGTGGGAATTCGTGATGGTCCTTTTTCACTGTTTTCTGGCCAAGTTAAGACTAAAAGAATAAATTAAAGGTAAAATCGTGAATATAAAAATAAAACAGAAACCAATCTCAAAGTTTTAAGTAGCATTGAACAGCAGGAGTTATTAAACTTGTTAGTTCTGGTTGAAGCGTTTGTGTCCAGTGACAAATCTGGATTTTATTAAAGCAATTCTTTGCAACGCTGCCAATACCTCAATCAACCGAAAGCCTGGCACAACATAGTAGTTATTGGCAGCTTTGTTACCAAAAACCTCAGAACCAGTCTTCACACGCCTGCATGAATCAACTCCAAACTGTAAAATGATATATTTTAAGTCTATATATAAGGCCTCTGAATCTGAGGGCTGGCTTTGTGAGTGTGTTTATTCTCCACATCAAACCGGGACCTGCCTCACTTCCTCACATCTTCCTTCTCTTAGCAGAACCCGACTCGTGTTGTTGTTGCTGTCCTGACAGATCATTGCAGCGCCGGTCAAACCTCGCTGCTGCCTGAGATCAAGCTGTCTTAATGTCCTCCGTCCTCCAGGTTTCCGAGGTGTATATTCGCCAAACAAAATCCTTTCTAGCCCGAGGTCTGATGCCTCTTCTGATGTTTTTCCCGAGATGACGTAAAGCTGAGAGCTGATATCTTGTTACCCGTGAGAGAAAGTACAAGAAGGGCCGAGAAAGTCACAGCAAAGGGCTTTTCCTGGAAGCTCTGCCGCCTTACAGGACCTGATTACACCGTGAAATGATGATAGAGGATGTTCTGTCTGGTGCAGAGCGACATTACAGTCAGGCTTTACTCAAGGCAACTGGAGGTAACTATTACTGAGCAACAGCGCCACCTGCAGCCAGGTGAGGTGACTCATCCTGTTGGCCAACATGTCCGAGCGATGAGTCGGCTTTCAAGTTGAACCAAATCCACCAAACTATGTGAAGAATTCTTCCTATTTTTAAAAGTTCCCTGCTGAATATTGGAGATGAACTCTGGATTTTGAATAACTTCTAGGTCTTTTTCAACTGATCTACAGTTCCACACTTCTCACTGGAGATCATACCCACTCCCTGGTTATATGGAGCAATGAAGGAGGAACAATTCTCCCTGTTCCCTGAGTTTGAAACTGATCTTTTATGGTGAATAGGTTGCACAGGGTTGCTTTAACTAACGCCTCACAGCTCCTCAGCTCTTGGTCTCTTTTAGCCTTTATATAAATGGAGCCGTTGTGTAAGATACAAAAGGTCAAACTTTTCCGGCTGACTCTTACGTTCGGGCAAAGCAAATCTGACAAGTGCACTCGTATTTTTTCACATTAATGAAATGAACATCAGATAGATTCACTGGGGAACTTTTTACTCCCTTATTTGACTGTGGGGCATCTCCTCCTAAATGGGGCCAGAACGTCCAACTTTTATTTTGGACGATGTGATGTCCCAATTACTCAGCATGCATGAATGCCCGCAGCCAAACTGAAGCTACATTACTGCTGCTGCTGCCCAGAGAGGCCGCTCGCTTCAGGTCTGTACTGTTATCCAAGTTTACATCAGCTCACAGGACAGAGCCGCTCGGCCTCTCGCTCGCCCCATGTGACAGGATTCCTGTCATGTGAGAGATTCTCTCCAGTCCAGTCAGGGGAGCCACGACTGGGCCAACAAATCATGATGTAACTACTTTCTGGTAAATCTATTTTTTGCCATCACACGGGCGTATTTATACTCTTGATATTGGTAATTTGATATTAGTTTTGTTATAAGTCAAGAGAAGGTTTCACTGTCCTTCCTGGAGCTGTTAGATTCACTAGAGGCTCAAAAGCATCTTTTAGCGTTTACTGGAATCTGTGACAATAGAGAAACTTTCGTACGCTGCCTCCTCCTGGCTGATGTCCTCCTCCACGCTGTAGTCCAGGACAGAGCCCACGCCGAAGGCCTGGTTCTTCTGGATCAGAGGCCGGATGGACTTGTGGTCCTCGCCGGCAACGAACTGGCCGTAAAACGTCATCTTCATGAACTGGTTGAAGGCTCTCTGGCCCAGTATCTTCTTTCCAAGGTCCATTATCTGAACAGAGAGGAGGACATTATAGACACGCTTATAACTACTTAAAAACACATAGAGTTTATCTACATGAATCATAAGGTCCCAGATAAAAAAGTCTGTTTTGAAGCAACAAGCTAATCCGACAATTCTTTGGGGACAAGAGGAAAAAAAAGCAGCAAGTTGTTCTTTCCCAACCGGAGGAATTCAAAGCATGTTCTTCGCCCCAGGCCGTGAACCACATGTGTGCATGTGAAGACTGTAAAGACTGCAAACAGGGAGAAAGATTCACAGGAATCCATTGCAGCTAGTCAGTCATTGCAACTAGTCCTGCACGCTGATGCATCCCGACCCGGGGTGAACGAAAAACAACCTTCAGTGGAAGCGTGTCTGTTTGCACACATATGTAATTTGAGAGGTGGGAGCTGTGCACTTGAGCCTGAGGAACTAACAGTTAGATGTGTAGGTTTCAAGGTGTTTAGAGTGTGTGTGTGTGTGTGTGTGTGTGTGTGTGTGTTTGTGTGTGTGGGTTTGTTCACCTTGAACACAACTTTAAGTATATCTCAAAAACAAGCTTATCTCTGTATAAACACTGGGTTACCAGTGTTAGTGATATATAAGTGAGTCTAATGGAGTGTTTCACCTTCAGAGCTAACACCTGCTTTAGTGTTGAGCTCTCTCTCTCTCTCTCTCTCTCTCTCTCTCTCTCTGTGGAAATGTCACTGAGTTCCTTTAACCTTTTTTCTGTGTGATGTTGTGATGAAGTGAACAAGCCTCTGACCAACCGGCCTCACGGCTCCCGGCTCCTGAACAGCTCATTACCTCAGTGTTCTTCTCCACCAGGATGTCATAGGAGCAGAGCTTGAACACCACCAAACTTCTGAGCAGCTCTAATGAGTCTTTGCTCTTATAAGCCTCCCGGGTCAGGTCAAAGTCTACGGAGATCTCATTAGCGGCCCTGGTCCTGGAGCTGCTGGAGGTGGAGGTGGAGCCGTCTCGTCCTCCGGGACCGTGCGGGGCTGAGTCCCGCTCAGCGCGGCCGCGGCTGCTCGACTTGTCCCGGTGCTGCTCCGTCCGCTGGGCGCTGGAGCCGCGGAGGCTGATCCGACTGGAGAGGAGCCATCTGCCGGGGGAGTCCGCCCCGGGAGTCCGCGACAGGAGGACCGGAGCTCTGACACAGAACATCGGCCCAGAGGAGGAGGAGGAGGATGAGGAAGAGGAAGAGGTGAGGTGAAGTCACACGGAGAGTGAGGTAGTGCAGGTTCTCAACATGTCAACACACAGACACACACACTGAGGTAACACTGTGGTTGGTGGAGAGTCTGTGACATAAAAGTTACATCAGCCAATCACAGGCCAAAACAGTAACATCAGCCAATCATAGGCAAACAACCTGCAAAGGGACACGCCCACTTTCTCACGGCACAGGTAAGCTGAGCTGCTGCAGCAGAGGAAACTAACTACATAACTAACTAACTAGCTAACTAGCTAACTAACTAACTAACTAGCTAACTAGCTAACCAATTCACTAACCCATTGTATGGTTATTGGCTCAGATAGACTGAGCCAATAACTTACTAACTAGTTAACTAAATAGCTATCTATGGGACCCACTTTGTTATGACATAGGTAGACTGAGCTGCAGCAGTCGTAACTAACTAACTAACTAGTTTGCTAACTCACTAACTAACCCACTATAGAGCTAGCCAATGGCCCTTATGTTCCCCTGGCCTAAATCCAATGGAGCACCTATGGGACGTTGTGTATCGTGTATCTGACGCCACCAGGTTCCTCCACAGACTGTCCAGGAGCTCCCTGATCCCTGACCCCTGACCCCTGATCCCTGATCCAGATCTGGGCCGAGATCCCCCAGGACACCATCCGCTGACTCATCAGGAGCAAGTTCTGTCAGGAGTACATACCGGCACACAGGGGCAACACACACACTGAGTCACATTATGAGTGGCTGTGAGAAAATACAAACAATTTGGATCAGCCTATTATTTCTACCATAGCTTTGACTCATGTGTGTGAGTGTGTGTGTGAGTGTGTCTGTGTGTGTGTGTGTGTGTGTGTGTGTGTTTGTGTGTGTGTGTGTGTGTGTGTGTGTGTGTGTTGTATAAGTCCCTTCATGTTCTTTGCTCTTGTTTAAGACAAACAAGTCCCCTCCCCTGAATAGGAGACAAACTGGTTCATACACTTTGAACACAAACCAGTTCAGTGAGTGGCCTCACGTGCAGGCTGCCTGGGTAACAAACCACTCTGAGCACTTTACCTTTCAGCAGAATTCTTAATATAAATCATCTCATGCTTGAGTAACATCCGGTGTTATCTGAGGACTCTCAGTTCACCACTGGGACGTTTGAATCCGGCCCGGCATCGCCCATTAACCTCACAACTTGGGGGGAAAAGGAGACGTCTTGAACATTCAGAAAATATTATTCATCGCTTGTTTATTAAGTTATTAATAAAGAAACTGTCAAACACGGGTCTGAGCATTCGTCTGTATTGAATTCTGGCACCGCGTTTGTTGACATATGGATCACAAATGACGTTAAGTTGAATTGAATTACAAACATGTCATAACATTTTGAATAACTTGACTTTGGGCCTGTCTCCTCTCACAGA
Organism: Pleuronectes platessa; assembly: GCF_947347685.1. Classification (NCBI taxonomy): domain Eukaryota; kingdom Metazoa; phylum Chordata; class Actinopteri; order Pleuronectiformes; family Pleuronectidae; genus Pleuronectes; species Pleuronectes platessa. The sequence continues at coordinate 27,121,533 of NC_070629.1, forward strand.
CCCCTGGGGATCCACGAAGCACAGCTGGACAGATGTGGAATGCAACACAAGCATTGGACCGACTCGTCATTAATCTGATACAATCAATAGAAACAGGACATTTCTCTCGCTCAGAGGCAGAGGGACCTCGAGGAGAGGATCCAGGAGGTGTCATGTGGCAGCACCACTGTGTTCCTCTTAACAGATGGGGGAGCCATTGTTTCACATGTTGGAACACTCATGCCCCCTCCAACACCCACACTCCAGAGCACACGCACTTTTCTACTTTATTCATTTAACCTACTTTAAGTCCATGTAGTTTTGAATTGATTAGTATCCTGGAATACATTTTTAATAACTTTAATTTAAAGTTCAGAATGATGAAACTCAAAAACTTGAAAAAGGTCAATATAAAAGTTAGAATTAGGATCATTTTGTTACTATAAAAACGTTTTTTTCCATCTTAATTACCTCTATCCAGTTTTAAAGAATGATTTTTTGAATGTATGTCCAAGGCCATTGAAGCAGACCCAGTTGCACACATGCGTATGTAAATTTGGTGGCGCACACATGGCGCACAAAGCCAAAGATAGAGTAACAAATCAGGAATTTCCCTCCTGCCACTCCTGAGAGCGCACCAGAGGACACAAGTTACGCGTAAGGCGCTTCTCATCGGGAGAGGAGACGAACTGCAGGCAGCTAGTTCACAGATTTTAACTTTCTTTTGGTCCAGATTATCATCATCAGTTCACACGTTTCCGGATATTTCTTCCTTTCGGGACATTACAGTGTCTGGAAAAGTGTGATTTCTGTGCCTTTACGCGTCTGGATCCATCCGCTGTGCGCGCTGGCTGCTTTTATAAACTTTGGTGGATTACTTTACGCGCTGCAGGAATGAAGAAGGAAGATTTTCCACTTTTGCTTTCGTGACTTTTCTTTTTGTGTTTTTTCCCCCGTGTTTCCAGACTCTGAGCTGCTGAGTTTCTCGATGGCGTAGGGGTCTCGCTCGATACTTTTCCTGAAACACCTCGAGGAAAAAGAAAAACGGATTTCTCGTTCCCAACATCTGGATCATGTGCGTGGACGTGTTTGAAATACAGTGAAACAAACTCCACCACCATCTCGAGTTTATTTTGGAGGAGTAACGACGGCGTCTAGAAGGATGCTGCTGCTGCGTGTACAATGGAAGTGAAGAAGTGTTTTGCTGCTGTGGTTGCGCTGGTTTGTCTCTTCTCTTGCTCCAGTTTCAGCCAAGAGCTCAACCCCAAAGGCAGGAATGTTTGCAAAGCACCGGGGTAAGCATCGCTTCACTGCGGGAGAAGATGTATTCTTTTATTTCCCTGTTGTTGTAAATGTGTTTAAAAGTTTTCCTTCTGACATTTTCAGCCTTATTGTCCCTTAATTCAGGATAAAACTTTATCAAAGACATCCACTCGGAGTTGGAGTCACATTTGAAATAAACAGAATCATTTCATTCCTTCCACTTTCCTCATTTAGTTGAAGATAAAGTGTTTTCACACTGCAGCGTTGGCCTCATGCACGAATAACGGTTCTCCCCATAGAGTCAGTAACTTGTTGTGAAATCAATCTCTGACTTTATTCTATAACCGCACGTTATATTCTTACAATATAAGTAAGTGTAAGTTACACAGATTTTTTTACTTTGACCTATTTGTTCCTCTATAACATGTTCATTGTGTAGCGTGCAGGAGGAGGAGGAGTCCACTGGAGAAAGCAGCTATACAGATGTGTGCATCTGGAACGAGGAGGGGTTTATTGCTCTGTAGGGGGCGCTCTTCTCGAGCTTCACAGTATTCGTGGCACCATCAGATGACACGATGAGGTTTTAGGGAAGTTTTAAAGAAATGTTTTGAGGAACATAATTCTGCAGTTTGGGAAAGAAAAGATCAAAATTGACATATTTTCTTATTCTTAGAAAGATTAAGGGCATCATAGAGGATGTGGTGAAGAGTTGAGTTGATCTTTTGCAGATTGTATATGTTGTATTTGAATATGATGTTTCAGGACTCTGCTGTAAAAGAGAGCGGACATTAAGGGAGTAAAGGGACAATGGATTTTGGCTAACAGCGGATATTTCAGCATTAAGATCAAATATGTGGTCAATATAGGTCAAATATTGATTTCACAAGGAATCTACGTATCTGGAGAGGCTACCCTTTAAAGGCTGATGCATCCAGAACGTATTTCTTGACAACCTCCAGGAATAAAACTGAGCCTCTGGTTACTCGTGTAAAAGAAGAAAACATCCAAGTCCACAATTACCGACTGCAGGATCCAAGTTTGTTGCACAGACGGCTATAAATTGTGAAAGTGTGCTCAGCAAGAAGCAGCAAATATTGTCCAGACCTTATTCTCCAATATGCTATAACAGATGTGTGATAGGAAACCATGTGCACATTGAAGAAGCCCTTGTTTCCTGGATCTTAACCTCTTTCACAGACTTAAGGGCAGATGGGAGTGAAAACTGAAATAAAAAAAGATAATAGTATTTCCTGTGCAGCCACAATTGTTGGAGGGAAGCAGAAAAAGAGCTTATCTGAAAAGCAACACGCTACATTTAGGATCAAATGCAAAGTCATCTGGAGTTTTTTTTTTTTAAGTAATTTACTAGAAAAGATACTTCCTATATTTGTTCTTCATGAAGTCTTCACCATGGTATTTATAGTACTTTCACTTCCACTGCTCTACAAGTTTGACATCTTGCCCTCCTTCCAGCGTTTAACATCCATCGCGGTGAACTCTCCACTCTCCCCTCACTTGTTTTTCACATTACGCCCATTATGTCTTATTTTCTCGAATGAATAGAAGGAAGTAGTTCAGCATTTATCGTCACTACTCAGCGTTTCCAGTGTGCCGTCACATTGCAAAATCAGCTGCTGAATCCAGCTGGAACGGCAATAAAACGACTCGATGATTCCTTCAACACTGATTGTTTTCCAGCTCCTTAAAAAAAAAATGACTGTGAACAAATAAAGCTGTTCGCCATGTGATGTTTTGAGCTGCGATGCAGAGAAATCTGTTTCTGAATCAGTAGAATCCTTGGAAAACGTGGTACATTCAATGATAAATGGCAAACAGGGCCGCAGCTTTTAAAATAGCTCCACAGTGAATGTAATCTTTGTCCTTGTGTGCTGCTGCCACGGATTGGCTGCGTGTCAAAGGGTCAACAAGGGTCAACTCCTTACATTGTACCTGGAGTTCGTCAGAATTTGCAGCAGCTGAGCCGTTTAAAGCTGAATCCAGTGTCATGTTAGATAGATAAAGCTCATTCCCTCATAGGAAGGGAAAGCATGCAGAGGTTAGGCCTGTGATCTCCACCCCGCGCCTCTTTTAGAGAACACCCTCGCTCCCCTGCTCGTTGACCGAGAGCAGCCAGCCGTCCTCAAACACTCCAGGGGCGGCTGACGCGTTGCAGGCCCCCCCCGCAGAGGTCACGGGCGTGGGAGGAAGGGAAGAAGCATCCTTCTTTCCCTGACAGGTCGAAAACGTGGCTGCAAAATAGATTCTATGAATATTCATGCGCCTCTCTTGCCCCCAACGGCTGTGGCTCAGCATCGGGAAAAATTACGCAAGCATGTGTTGAGCATATGCGTCATGTGCAAAACACACAGGTCTGCAGAATTCAGCCGGAGCCACATCAACAGAGATCAAGGAACAAGGAAACATGAGTCGGGCGTGGATGGAGCCACGCTCATGTGTTTGTTTTACTGTTTCTCAGTTCGGTGCTTTATCTTCCCCCTCTCATTTTGAATCTCTCCTCTCCCCAGGTCGTCAGGGGTGGCGTGCTGCAGTGGATGGGCGCAGCTGGCGGATGAGTGCCTGACACGTATGTGCCACACAGGGAGCAAACATGTATCATGACGGCTCAATGTGCAGATCAGTCGACTAACATGGCCTCCTCTTGTTCACCCCAGCGCTCTGTGAAGGAAACTTCACCTGCAAGGAGAACGAGGTGTGTGTCCGGCCCAATGAATGCCGCTGCCGTCACGGATACTTCGGAGCTAGCTGTGACACGAGTAAGGGGTTTTTTTGTTTTTACGTTTTTTTTAAATCCATATTTCTACCCTTTGCCTCTTGAATATGGTGTTAAAAGTTCAAGTTGTTAAAGAGTATCTACCAAACACCAATTTATAGCTCTTGAACTACAAAGTAAGTAGAATTTAGGCTGTGTATATAACCATAGACATCATGACTGCTCTCCAAAAGTGAAGCCAAATTATCTCATTCGCCACCTGGTCACATCGAGGACTCATAAATCCTGTCTCCTCCATGTTAGCAGACGGGAGGTGGACCAAGTAGTAATTTTCTTGTAAGTTTGGGTTTAGTTGGTTATTTGATGCTAGAAAATGCTGAAAACCAACTGGTGATTAGTAGAGTGTGTGTTGGCGAGGCCACACCCCCGCTGCTCCATCACTACATGCGAGATTTGGGCTCAAAATGCATCAGGTGGCAGCCACCATGTGCCAGATATTTGGGCTTCATTACCTGGATAGTGGGAGGATAAGGCCAAACTCTTTATTTGTATAATTCTTTAGTTAATGACAGAACACATACAAATCTTAAAGGGGAGCCAGGCTTGCGGGCTCCCCCTCGGCTAGGGGAGACCGGCTCCCCGGCTAGCGTTAGCTCGCGAGCTAACCGGGCCGGTGGAGCCCGGCTAGCGTTAGCTCGCTGCTGCAACCCGTCAGACATTTAAGTGGCCGCATAAACAAGGGACCCCTGGACACCTCTAAACGTTGACTCAATGGTGTGGAAGGATGCTGCTTCTGCACCAGCTCAAGCTCCCACTGCTCCCACTGCTCCCACTGCTCCCACTTTGGGGCTGCGCTGGGGAGCTGGGGCTCTCGCAGCCAGGCTCACCGGCGGTGAGGGGGGCGGGGCACTCAAAACAGGTCAATCTGAGGAAGGCTGTTTTAAATGATCCTTGTGGTATTTTGACCAAAATATGTTACAGACATTTCATTAAGACCCCAAGGAACCATATCAACTGTGGTAAAATTGGCATAATACAGTGCCTTGCATAAGTATTCACCCCCCTTGGACTTTTTCCCATTATGTACTGTTACTAACTGGAATTCAAATAGACTTAAATAAACTTTTTCCCGTTTGATCAACAAAACATGCATAGTACTTTGGAGGTGCAAAATAAATTTTATTGTGACACAAACAATAATGAGAACAAAAAAGTTGACATCTGTTGGGTGCATAAGTATTCACCCCCGTGTCAATACTTGGTAGAACCCCCTTTCGCTGCAATTACAGCTGCAAGTCTTTTGGGGTATGTCTCTACCAGCTTTGCACATCTAGAGATGGAAAGGTTTGTCCATTCTTCTTGGCAAAAAAGATGAAGCTCAGTCAGATTGGATGGAGACTGTCTGTGAACCGCAATCTTCAAGTCTTGCCATAGATTCTCTATTGGATTGAGGTCTGGGCTTTGACTGGGCCATTTTAAGACATTAACATTCTTTAATCCAAACCATTCCTTTGTAGCTCTGGCTGTATGTTTAGGGTCATTGTCCTGCTGGAAGATGAACCTCCGCCCCAGTCTCAAGTCTTTTGCAGACTGCATCAGATATTCTTCAAGGATTTCCCTGTATTTGACTCCATCCATCTTTCCCTCTATTCTGACCAGTTTCCCTGTATCTGCTGAAGAGAAGCATCCCCACAGCATGATGCTACCACCACCATGTTTCACTGTTGGGATGGTGTTCTCAGGGTGATGGGCAGTGTTGGGTTTTCGCCACACATAGCTTTTTGCATTGAGGCCAAAAAGTTCAATTTTGGTCTCATCTGACCAGAGCACCTTCTTCCACATGTTTGCTGTGTCTCCCACATGGCTTCTGTCAAACTCCAAACGGGATTTTTTATGGATCCCTTTCAACAATGGCTTTCTTCTTGCCACTCTTCCATAAAGGCCAGATTTGTGGAGTAGACGACTAATAGTTGTCCTGTGGACAGATTCTCCCCCCTCAACTGTGGATCTCTGCAACTCCTCCAGAGTAACCATGGGCCTCCTGGTTGCTTCTCTGATTAATTTTCTCCTTGTCCGACTCTTCAGTTTGGGTGGACGGCCTCCTCTTGGTAGGTTTGCGGTTGTGCCATATTCTTTCCATTTTCTTATGATGAATTTTATGGTGCTCAGAGATGTTCAAAGCTCTGGATATTTTTTTATAACCTAACCCTGCTTCATATTTCTCCACAACTTTATCCCTGACCTGTTTGGTGAGCTCCTTGGTCTTCATGATGCTGTTTGTTCAGTAATGATCTCCAACAAACTCTGAGTCCGTCACAGAACAGGTGTATTTATACTGAGATTAAATTGCAGACAGGTGGACCCTATTTACTAATTATGTGACTTGCAAATGTGACTTGTGAATGCAATTGGTCGCACCAGATCTTTGTTAGGGGTTTCACAGTAAAGGGGGTGAATACATATGCACTCAACACTTTTCAGATTTTTATTTGTAAATAATTGTGAAATCCATGTAATATTTCCCCCCACTTCCAAATGATGCACTATTTTGTGTTGGTCCATTACATAAACTCACGATGAAATAAATTTTAATCTGTGATTATACCATGACAAAATGTAGAAAAGTCCAAAGGGGGTGAATACTTATGCAAGGCACTGTATGTCCATTTTAAACTGTATCCTGATTACACCACTGTCTTTTCCACAGAGTGCCCTACCCAGTTCTGGGGCCCTGACTGCAAGGGGAAATGCAACTGCTTCCCCAATGGCCAGTGCGATGACTTGACCGGCGCTTGTACCTGCAACCACAACCGCTGGGGACCAAACTGCGAGAACGCGTGCATGTGCCAAAAGGGCAAATGTGATCAAGACACGGGCAAGTGCACGTGCCACCCCGGCGTCTGGGGCCCGCAGTGCAACAACAACTGCTACTGCAGCATCAACTCCATCTGTGACGCCATGACAGGCCGCTGCCAGTGCAGCCCGGGCTGGACGGGGAGGAACTGCGCGAGCCAGTGTAACTGTAACAATTCACCATGTGACCAGTTCACGGGACGCTGCCAGTGCCGGGAGAGGCTGTGGGGCCCGCGGTGTGAGCGGTACTGCCAGTGCATCCACGGCAAATGCAACCAGGCCGACGGCTCGTGTACCTGCACGCCAGGATACCGTGGGAAGTTCTGCAGGGAGCCGTGTCCCGCTGGATTCTACGGTCAAAACTGCAGGAACAGGTGGGGGGGAAGAGAACTTGGCCGAGAGCAAATGCACCATTTCAGAAAACACAGGAAACCTGCAGTTTTACAGATGCCTAATGTTCAGGTCCCTTGTCTGAGGCATGTTACGGTGCGGTTTTGTGGTCATGATAGGAAATAAGATTTGATATATGCTGCGGCTGATAACCTCTGAAATGTCTGGACACGCTACTTAATGGAGCAAGTAGAAAGTGAGATTTGGGAGTTGGTATTCACATTATCCCATAATCACCAGCCAACATATAAAAGCAATTCAGGTTAAGTGCTTTACCTTCCATGGTCTCCACACTACACAGCTGCTAGGAACCGAAGAGAACCCAGTGAGAGTTCAGTGTTGTTACTCTCCCTCTCTCTCTCACTAGCAGAACCATTTAAACCAAGCAAATACACATGTCTCTCATCACAGCTTCATTACAGTCGGACGAGATAGGGGTGTTTCTTATCTCGAGTGAACAAGATAAACAGAGAATTGTTCTCGCTGTTTCCTTTCGGCCGCCCACAGGTGCGGGCACTGCAAGGGCCAGCAGCCGTGCAAGGTGACGGAGGGCCGCTGCGTCACCTGCGACCGAGGCTGGAACGGGACGCGGTGCGACCAGCTCTGCTCCAAGGGCTTCTTCGGTGAGAGCTGCCAGGAGGTGTGTCCCACCTGCAGGGACGGACACCACTGCGACCCCATTCTTGGCAAGTGCTCGCACTGCAACCCCGGCTGGATTGGGGACCGGTAAGGAAAACACAAGGCGCAACTTGGAAATATGTGTGGAGCTTTATCATTTTGAAATGTTAAAAGCACAGTGGCAGCTCCTTTAACTAGTAGCCCACTGTTCCACCCTTTTTGTCAATGTAATAATCTCCATGACTCATACTTGTAATTTTTTGGAAATGACTATTTACGACATTGTTATTTGTCATAGGTGCGAGGTGCGCTGCCCCAACGGCACATATGGCGAGAACTGCGAGAACAACTGCAGCCACTGTTTTAACGGCATCTGTCATGTTGTCACCGGAGAGTGCCTGTGTGACCCGGGGTTTTATGGCACCTAGTAAGTCATGAGACACCTCATATCCAAAAAAACTCAATTTCTTTGCCCTTGGCGGCGCACGGTGCTCAGTGGGAAAAGGATTGATGCCTTTCATAATACATTTGTCACACACGTATACATCCTGGGAGTGGAGGGAGCGAGCCCGGGTCCTGAGGCATGTTTTTACAGTTACTGATAAAGTGCACTCTTGGAATAGAAAAGTTAAATTCCAGCAAACTTCCATCATTGAACAAAAAGAACAAAGCACCGGATCCTATCGATCACCTTTTCCTCTCTCTCTCTCTCTTTCTGCCTGTGTTGTATTTTGCACATCTGTCACTTGGGCTGGACATTAAACAGATGTTGTTTTTTCTTGTCTCTTCTCTGTATTCAAGCTGCAATATGACCTGTCAACCTGGCCAGTACGGAGTGAACTGCAACCAGACCTGCTCCTGCCACAACAAGGACTGTGATCCTGTGTCTGGAGCCTGCTACCTACGTAAGGGAACCCTCATTTGTTTTGCTCTGTGGTTAAGATGTTTTTACGAAACAGCAGAAACTAGTGTTTTTCTAGGTAAATCCCCTTTTTTCGAGACAAAACAAATATTTCTTGCTGCACGTACAAAACAACAGGACAAACCCTTTTTTTTAAAGTGTTTGTCCCAAAAAGCCAGATGCCTCAAGCGCTGCCTGGGTATTAAATGTCCAATAGCTGGCAGCAACAAACACGTCTATTCAGGTCAGTGTGTGTAGCAGGAGACTTTACGTAGCGGGGCCTTGATAGTGTTTCCAGACCCAGACCGGTGTCCTTTTTATGGCTGTGTTTGTTGGCCCAGTTCCTGTGCAGCTAGAGAGAGAGAGGGAGAGGAAGGAAGAAGAAAAAAGAGGTGGATGGCGTAAAGGAAGAGAAAACGAGGGAGTTAGAAGGGAGACAGAGAGTAGAGGAAAAGCCGTGGATGGTTTGGAAAGAGATGATGGGTATGAGATTATGATTGTGCAAAGGTAGCAGCGATTGTGGTCCATGGCCCCCCGCCCTCCACAAACCAGCAATAACAACACAACCAACCCACACTGCCCAACAATCCATCTCCGCCCTATTTGACAGTGCAAAGATCCACGGCCTGCTGCTGCTAACCCGTTAACCGATGGTTCGTGTCTTCTGTCCTTGCGAGGCGCCAAATGTTGTCCGCACATGCACCGCAGCACTTATCTTTGGGGTGCATCTCACTCAGTGGTTGAAGGAGGGGAGCTAATAAATCATCCTAGCCATGGCGAGGGGGTTTTCGGTAATGAGGGGGCGAGGGGGGGAGGAAGTTGCTCGCAGGAAATCGGCATTGAGAGGCTAAGTGCTCTCGTGTCTTGGGGGAGATAAGATTAATCGTGAATTATCCGTGTGGTGAGTTTCAGACTGTTGAAACCTCATTTCCTCGGAGATGCGCCACGTCAAAAATGCAGCCGCCGCGAATCAATTACTAACGCAACGCCGTGCTCCGTCTTTATTAGCCACGCAAACTAACGCATTAATAACAATTACACACAGTGAGCCGAGCCCCGTGTACTCGAGTCAACCGAGTGGAGTTTTCGAGTAAATCATTATAATCTACTACACGCCAAGGTTTCTGTAGCGATGACAGAGGAGGAGATTTGTTGAAACTGGCATGCAGAGCTTCCCCACGCCAGAGTGGCACACCCAGAGTTTCTCCACATCTCGTCTTTCAGAGCCCAACCAGCGGATGGGTGTGATTGCGGCTGGAACCCTGGTCTCCTTCTTGCTGATTGTCCTGCTCTCGCTGCTGTGCTGCTGCTGCCTGTGTCGACACAAAGACGACCACAAGTGAGTGACAGATATCCTCGCAGCACGAGGTCCACAGTGTTCCAGGAGATTTGAATAATGTGTCAAAGCTAGACGCTACCTTTTCTTGCTTTTTCTCACAGCTATGAAGTTGTTAAATGAATAAATACATAAAAAGTTGCATTTTAAGTCCTTTTTCTATATTGATGTTGCCGGGTTAGTAGCAATGTGAGCCGCCTGCGAGCCCTCGAAAGAGGCACCGGGCCAGGTCTAATATGGCTCTCTTTGCATGATTCATTTGGATTTCCATGGCATCATCCCTTTTTCAGTCCTAACCAAGACAACTCTACCAACAGCAAAAAAGCCAAGCGGATCCTGTGTGGACGATTCAGCCGAATCAGCACTAAACTCCCCCGTATTCCACTGAGGCGACAGAAACTGCCCAAAGTAGTCGGTAAGCCCCCGAAGTCTTTTTTTAAACATCCCACCACACGGCTGCCGGAAGCTGCTTTCACTAATGTAATCTTTCTCTTCTCCTGAACGACACGGTTTGCATGATACTTAGCTTTGTTCACACCCGATGCATAATTAACACAGTTGCTCAGATTGTGACATAACGATGGAGAAGATCTGAGGATATTTAAAAACCACGATTTCAGAGGCTTTTAAATGTTTTCAGGCAAACGCAGTAGAGACAATGACAGGGACGACTCTGGTGCTACCTTCGTCCGGCTCGTGGAGGATGAATAGGGTTGAAAAGTGTACGGTGGCTGCCAGGCGAGTGTGGGGTTTCATTTGAAAGGAATGCACTGGTTTTAGAGCCCCTTATTATTCTTGGCACCCTCAAATGCCATGTGTTCATATTATTACAACCCTAAAAACTGGGGCTTTTTTTTTTTTCCTTCCCATTTTTTCTTTGCTCGTTTCCATCATCTTTTTCTCGGGCTGAGGAGGAGGAGGAGGAGGAGGAGGAGGCCGTGTTATTAAAAGAAGGCCAGTGGTTGTCAGAGGGGCCCGGGTGGTGGTGAGTGACGCTCTATCAAAGGCAGCTCTGTTTGGGTGGACGCTGCAGCGCCATGTGGACGACTCGTGGTGTGTGACAGATCTGTCTGTGACCCCAGTCCTTTATGCAGCAGACACAGGAGATATGCTGATCTTTTACACCCCATCACACACAGTTTAACTTACGGCTGGTTTTTCTTCAGGGTCCATCTGCTGCCTTGCTCCTAACAGACGCTTCATGTCTTATGATGCTGGACAGTATAAATTATTATTCTTTGTTGTGACACTGCAGCCGGAGGGTAGAAGTATAGCAACTGTTATATTCTTTGGAAAAATATTTGAACGCAGGGAAACACTACTCTCGCTGTACAAATAAATTAACCATTTTATACCGATATATATTTTTCAAAGATATGTTCTGGGCAGTCAGTTGTTATTGGATAGGACCAGACCTCAGTGTGAAAGGGTCAAAGAGCAAGGGAGACACGGCTGCTGCAGAACTCCAAGTTCTCCATACATGCAAGTTTTTTGAATTCACGATTTGAAGTGAAAGATCGAGTATGTTTCACCTTGACAGATGTTTGGGATGACATTTAAAATAATAAGGCAATCACAACAGTTGAGCAAAAGTTAAGCTGGAATATTTTCTTTGTTGTAAAACACATTCCGTGGTTTTGAATTCCCAAATCTGATGATTTACTGCTTTCTGTCAGATTTGGATGATTGTAAACAGAATATCTTTCGACTGTTGCTCAGACGAAACATACATTACGAAGGCATCAACTTGGAACTCTTGTATTTTCCAGAGCTTCCTGTAGATTAGAACATCAACACATTGTCATTTTGAAGTGACCAAGACGTGGAAGCAGTTAACAACATGGTGCCCTGGTTTCCATTTCGTTGTGTGAGCAGCACGTGTCTCCTCAGTTTATCAAGTTGATTACTTAAGCTGGAGTCTGCCACCGTTATATATCTTAGCTCTAAATACAACACTCAGACAGAGTTGCCTTTGTCACGATGACAGAGTGGGACATTAATGTATTTGACAAGAGCCGGACCATGTGAAGACCATGTGCCAGAGGCATGACATCATCCAGTCAAAGGCCAGGATTGACAAAAGACCTTGTACCAATCAGATTCAAGAGCAGACATCAATTCCCGGGTCACTTATAACAACTGATGCCTGTCTGTCGTCTCTCCCCTGGTTTGTCCTGTGTAAACCTCTGCTCCTCTGCTTTCTGTCCGCCTGCCCACAGAAGCTCGGTCTGCCAACGTTAAGAGAGTCTGAATCTGACTGGAAGCTGCACAGTCCTGCACACACACACATTCCAGAGGGGGCCCGATGGGGCTGGAAACAGGAAGTGGTCAAATTTACCCCAGCCCGTGTCAGAACTGTGATTTATCCACACCAGGGTCACTGGCAACAGATGTGGCAAGAGAATATGAAGAAAAAAATGAAAAAAGGGGGAAGCAAGACGGACGTCAACTTTCAAGTCTTTGTTGACATAGCTATAGGCTCAGAGAAAGAACTACATGAACACACTGTCACCTATATTCCTATATTCGCCTTTTGGCCAAAGCAGAAGTGTGTGCGTGTAAGTTTGGTTTTCTGTTGGCTCCACGCCCGACACATTCAGGTCTGTTCGGCATTCCTTGCATCCTCTTAGCTTCCCCATGGACGAGAGCAGCACCACCTGCTTTATTCATCTTTATTTATCCTGCAAAAAGTTGGCCGGGTTTTGCAAAAAGTGTTTTGCAGCAACTCCGATTCACTTTCATCCAGTTCTGCCCAATAAAAGCGGGTGAAAAGAAAAGCTTTCTCACGCTATAACGTCGTTTGGATGAACCATATTAAAAATTGGCCGTAGTTTTAATAGGGTGAACTAATGCTACAGCTATGTATATGTGTAAATAATGATCAGTGAATCTGTTTAAACTCACTTATTTAGACAATGCAGTCCAGTAACTCTGTCACGGGCTATTTCAGGCTCAAACATGTTGATTCTTATTATTATTGGCGGATAGCGTTCCCATTCAGTGTCCAGATTTCCACAGCTGGATCAGACATTTGAACCGGCAGCCTTCTTATTCCAACCCAGCTCTCTAACCTCCACACTTCCAAAAGGCCCCAGGTCTTCAGACGCGTCCCCCCCCCCCCCACTGAGCAACTGTGGCGGTGGAGCTCCGCAGCTGGGACACGTCAATAAGGCCCTGTTGTGTGTCGGGCCTCCCAGTATAGGGGAGGGATCACAGTGGCATCCAGTCTGCGGCGCAATCTGCTCCGCTAGACCCTCAGTCTGGAGGGAGAAGCTTTCAAGGGCAGCAGTTGTTCACCAGCGTGTACAAGTAATGTTGCAAAATGCCCATGTGTTAGCCTGTTGACTAACTTAACAGGAGTCTTAACATAGGTCAGATGCTCCACATTCCTCAGCCCCTGAGAGCAGCCTTACAGCAGCAGGCAGAAAGGTAGAGACTAAGTGAAAGTCAGTGTTCATAGGCCGGTTGGAATGGGCTCTTTGTTTGGCCTGTGCTGGTTGCTGCTTTTCTTTTCTGACACTTTTAGCTGCAGCAAGTGAAGACCGGCTTCAGGGCTCAGTCCACAGAACCCTGAAGCTTCACCCCCTCTTCTGCACAAAGAGCCGTTCACCCGTTTACTAAAAGTCCGGTGAAGCTCGGCTCAGTACCCAGAACCTGAACCGGAGAACCAGTTGTCTCTATCAGCGTCTGGGTTGAGGCAGATAAGATGAAGAGTTCTCAAGATATGTGTTCCACATACAGACAGACAGACGGATATCTGGAAACATTAGATAGATTGTTATAGCTCTTCCACACCCACAGAAAGCTGGTTTGCTACGTACAGTTAATCCCATGAGTAGGAGCTATATGGAAAATGCATGTTGTGGCTATGTGTTTACTTATGTAGAGAGAGCAGGAAGAGGATGTCTTTAAATAAGCCCACAGACGTGTGCCCTTGGATAGAAATACCCTCCACACGAATCCAAAGCCCTTGTTACTTTGGTCGTTGTTTTCTCTTCTGCACATCTGCACATGCTTTTCATAGACATGTTGCACCTGTGTTGACATTATCCACCCGACAAGTTACACAAAGACACGAGACTCTCAAACGTAAACATGTAGTTCAGAGGTTTAGATTACATGTAAGAAAATATTTCAGTTATATATAACAGTTTTATCAGTGTAGCAATAAAGATTAACCCAATTTCTCAGTTCTCAGCAAATCAGCAAGACAACAGATATTCTATCTGAGGCTGTAAGAGCCAAAATCTGGAGAACTAGATAAAACTCAACAGCATCAAGGGAAAACTACAAAGCAAGGTCTTTGAAAAAACACACACACACACACACACACACACAGAAACACACACGCACCCTTTATAACCCACTTCTGATTTGACCATGACTAAATCTGTTTGCTGTCATATGGTGCGAGGCAGAAGAATGGACACAGGAATTCAAGAGAGAGAAACACATCAGACAGATTTACGATGAAAAATAAACCAGATGTGCTCAGTTTACGCTGAATGGTGAGAAGAGCCTCTAAACCGATCATGTGCTTGTGTTGTATGTTTCTGAATTGGTGTTGAGATCGAGCCTTTCTTGTGTTGTTGCACTTCAGAATTCATCTTTATCGAGCTGCGTGAAATCTCAGTGACACAGGCTTCGTTTATACTCGTATCACAGAGTATCATCAGCGGTTCTGCAAGTCACCAGGTCTGTGAGAAACCCCTGCAGACATTTTCTTAAAGTAGGTCGTCTTTTCAGATACAGTCAAACAACAACAGCCGAGGAGCTTGAGTTTGTTCCCTGGCCGCGGTGCAGGTACAGTCGGGGGATTCCTCACACGGGAGGGTTTATCTGAGGTCCAAACAAACGGACAGACCCACGTGACCTCGGGCACAGAGCGGCGTCTGATGTGGTCGGTCAAATCGAGGTTGACGCCCAATGCGGTTTAGGCCAAAAGTGTGCGTGCCAGATGGGAAGATAAAAAAACCGCGAGTATCCGTCACAGACCGCAGCTGTCCCGAGACTGAAGGGTCAGCGGAATCCTGCTGTGTCTGAAGGGGAGGATGGAAAAGAGCAAGAGGGAGACAGGGAGAGAGAGAGAGAGAGAGAGAGAGAGAGAGAGAGAGAGAGAGAGAGAGAGAGAGAGAGAGAGAGAGAGAGAGAGAGAGAGAGAGAGAAACATGACTTGACCTACATATCGGAGCAGGAGAGGACTGCGTGGAAGATGATGAAAGAATCCAGTTACGGCCCATTGTGCTCGTATTTAAATATTTGAGAAGAACACAATGAGGGATGAGATGAGCGTGTCCTCATTAGCTTCATTATTATCTCACTCTCAAAAAGAAATGCTGAACCATCACACGTAGAAATCATATATTTTTAAGCCCTCTCTGCTTCCACTTTAATGACATTTAACTGGAATTGAATCTCGATTTCGTGGAATTTCCATTCAGTAGTTGAGTCAAAACACAACCCTCTACGCGGAGTTAAATAACGATTTAGCAAACTACTATTTATACCTCATCAGCTTTATGTGGCATTTTTAAAAAGGGCACAGAGTCGGATCTCTTTGTTTCCTGGTAGTCTGGGTCACAAGACCTTCCAAATCAATGATGTCTTGGGTAAATTGAGAATTTCTGTCTCATATAATGGTTTAAAAAAACTCTGATCACTTCAGCTTTTTGACATCAGAATATAAAAGTACTCCACAGCTTCTAGGAAGGCGTCTGCTTCTCTTGCTCTCAATAAACCCAATACTGTTGCTGTGTCTGTTAACTCACATGCAAAACCAATAAAAACCCAATTTTTCCGCAGACTCACTTAAACCAACATTTCTACGACTCCGCTGCAGTTGTGAGAGTGAGTGAGAACAGACTGTTGTTCTTGTAACTCGGTACAATACCCTCTGGCTGACCTTTTGGCTTCTGCGTTTGTTTTCTGTTCCCAGTAGCCCACCATGACCAGGAGAACACCTTCAACTGCAGCTTCATCGAGCCCCCCTCAGTGGTCGAGGAGCCCTCCCCCTCGTCCTGGTCATCCCAGGAGTCCTTCTCTTCCTTTGAGAGCAGAGACGAGGGGCCGGTCTACTCTGTGCCCCACGAAGGTGAGTCACCGTTAGAGTAAATAAACAGTTTAATTATCTGGAATGATGCACATAAAGGGATAATTGGCCTTTGGCATGAAGGAGCATTCGCACTGTGCCAGGCTGTGACGTCCCCATTGCTCCTAATGTCATTACAGAGATAGCCTGGCTCTTTATCATGGGCCATCGAGGTCTAGGTTTTGCTTAGAGAACAGAGGGAGTATAAACAGGAAATGGAATAGTCAAGTCAGCATATGGCGCAAATCCAAACACTGACAAACCTCTGGAAGTTTAGTGGGAAACACCCATTCCATCAGTTTCTATTCTGGAAGTCTGACAGTGTAAGTCAGGTATTTTGTTTTAATGTGTGTTTGGAGGATGTTTGTTTCGTGCTTTGATTGAGTTCTCATTTTCCTCATGAGCGGTTCAAGGGCTTTGAAAACAATTGATTGCGAGCAGAAAGCAGCCTGCACAGAATCATTACTGTAAACATCATGAAAGGGCTTTGAATTAGATTTGCAAAGATAGGATCTTTAGCACTGGAACCGCTCCAGCTCTCAAGTATGTGTTTACACAAATTAGCAAATAAACAGAGATCACTCTTTAATAACAGGGAGGGGGGCTTCTCTGGTGGGGGAGGAAATTATGTTGCATGAAAAATAATAATACACAAATTTGAGTATTATATTGATAAACAATAGTCATTGTCCAGTGGTTATTATGGTGTAACATTGAACATGAGGTAGTGTTTCCACACTGAGAGAAGCACTGAGTCATTTAACAGCATTAGTCACCATAAACTAATGGTTATACCAAACCACAGTATATTGATTCGGTTTGTTTTTATTGCTCATGAACTGAACCTCAGATTCATTTGAAGATGAATGCGTCACTTCTTACATTAAGATAATTTCACACAATCTAATACATAATCTGTGATCTGCGATTGATCCACAGAGTCGGTGACTGAAAGCAAAGAGAAGTGCAGCCCCAGCCCAGATGCTGTCCCTAATGATGAGGATGCCGGGGAGTACACCTCCCTTAAAGACACCAGTGTCACCAAAGCAGAAGGCAGCGAGCTGCCCCTGATCAAGTCTTCTGACAGTGAGGGGTCCACCAGCGGTTCGGAGTCCACTACTGCGGCTCTCTACGCCCGCATCGCCCGCCTCTCCAAGTCCAAAGAGGATGATGGTAGCGGCAGGGATGGGGAAGGCGCTCCTACACCGGACTCCAAGCGCAACGGAAAACCACCACCTTCACCTGGCAAGCCCAAACCGCGCCCTCCGGATCCGTCGACTAAGCCCAAGGTATCGTGGATACACAGTAATGCCACAGGGACTCCCCAGCCAGAGCAGCAGGGCCAGGGGGGGATCAAGGTGCTGACAGTGCCAAAGGAGAAAAAGAGGAGCTCGAGTGATGGCTCAGCCAAGAGTGAGGAGCATCAGAAGATGAAGGAGAGAAACCGTGAGCAGCAGAAGAAACAGGAGGAGAAGGAGGCAGACGCCAATGGTTCGCCGAGTAAACACAAACCTCTGCGAGGTAAGAAGTCAGGGGACGAGCAGAGCAGTCCCAGTCACATGGAGCACATTAACGGTGTCGTTCAGAATGCCCTGAAGAAGATCAGTAGCTTCCATAGCTCAACGTCTGAGAAGAAGAGCCCTGACAGTCCAAAGGAGACCCCCAAGGAGCCACCCAAGAGCCCGAAGGTCATCCATCCTCATATGAACTCGGAGGCTGCAACACTGCTGGCTGCTCAGCTCAAGGAGAAAACCCAAAGCATCAACAGGAATGAGGGGACAGGCCTGACGAAAACCAACGGCCTCTCCACACCCAAGGGAAACCGAGAGAAGCCCACACCTCCACAGAAAGCCAAGAGGAACCCCTCCGGTGGATTGTGCCAGCAGGGATCCAACAAGCCCCTGCTGCCCACCTCAAACAGCCTCCAGAAGATGGTGGCGCCCGTCTCCACCGACTTCGGGACCCCTGAAGCCAAGAGCCCGGAGAAGCAGGACTTGAACGGCTCAAGGTCAGGGGACCCAGCGCTGGATCCTACACCAAAGAAAACTCCAATAAAAAAGCCACCCAGGAAGAAAGGCAAGGAAGGTACTTTGGATACACCTGAAAGTAAAACCCCCCAGCAAAAGACCGCCATCATGCCACCACAGGTAGTGAAATAAGTGTTTTTTTTAAAGACAAATGGCACAAAGTTTGTGATGGATTTTTCGAAGGAGAACTCAAATGGATTTGTCGGGAGGAGAACCGCGTCGTTTTTCAATCGAGGAATAAACGTTTCCATGTGTGAGTGTGCTGTGACTTCAGGACCAGTCAAGAGTGAGAAATGCTTTTAAATCCAGGGCATATTGGTGAGTTGTATTATAATGACCTCTATACACCCTTTGTATTACATTTCAAGACTTTTTTTTTTTGTGTAACAACTGTGTATCTCACAAAGCAGCCTGTGGCTTGGCCGGAAAGAGACGTAAATCCATAGGTCATTCATCTCTGCAGTATGTCCACCACTATATTTATACATGGATTGCTTCTGAGGCTGCATAATTGTCATATGTCATGGAGGTGTCAGAAAAACCAGCTATTTTTTATGTACGTTCTCCACAGGTACTAAAGGTACTAAAAATAACGAGAAAATTTGGATCCTCTAAGGATTGCAAGCTATTGTTTGTTTTTCATGATTTTGTCATTAGAATGGACCAACCCGGCAAACACAGCTAGATAGAAGTTATAGTCCTCATTTTCACGTCAAGGCTATTCTTTGCAGATGACACTCTACTTAGCTTTGTGGTTTAGCAGATACATTTTCCTCGTTGCTATCTGGTTTCTTTCGTAAATGAAGTAAATTTGAACCCCAAAAACTTGTTACATGTTATGCTATATTCAATATTGCTCTCAAGGCTCTTCTCTTCAGAAATGAAGTATCTTGGGATGATTTCAAAGGAGTGTCTCTCTTGTGTTCAACCCTGACACGACTGGTATTTTGAAGCCCAAACAAGCGTTTTGATCTTTCTGCAAAGAAGGGGCTTTTTGAAACCTCTTTCATACTTATGCTAACACCAAATCACCAGAATGTGCTCTTACTGTAAGTTTTACTCAGTCAGCTAAACCACTAAACCAAAAATGAAACCCGAGCTGCCCTATGCCCCTTGCTTTATGTCATGCTTATAAATCACTCGGTTTATAACATCTGCAGTTTCCCTTCGCTGGATTTTAGAAAACCCACACACAATAGATTGTTTTGTTTAAGTTGGAAGTGTCCTCTACAGGTCAGGAGGCTCCTGTCATCTTTATTCGCTCTTTCAGTCGAGAACTCGGTCAGTATCACAGTTGGAGCTACTTCTTTTCTCACATGAATCTGTTTATGCCATCGGGGCATTGAGTATAAACAATAAAACTTGATGTTTGTCCCTTAAGGATCGTATTATTTGAAGCTAGAAGAGCTGTGCTGAAATTAACACGGTGCTTTCATTTGATTGTTCATAGGGTAAGACTATAAGACCACATGGTACTGTGCCTTGAGTGTTAAAATGTGGCTCAACTGAGGATCAGTCCAAGAGATGTCAGCCGAACGTGTGCCAACTTTTATTTCGAGTGTTTATCCCAGAATAAGTCGAACAAACAAGGCGGTTGGGTGGAACGTTTAAACTGGACTCGTTCAAGAGGACAATGCTTCTTTTTTCAGTTACTGGTGGACAGCTATTTAAAAAGTAGCACTTAAAACACGAGCTATGAGCAGTGGGTGAAGACAGTATGTGTTGGTATGTGTTGGGCTGAGGAATATTTTACATTCGCAGCGTATTTGAAAAAATGTCTTTGGTTTTATGTGTTTTTATCAAGGTACAACACATTTCTTTGGTTATTTTTTCAACGTTTTCTACTTGTATACATTGTGTACTTTTTTATTATCCTTGTAAGCTGTGCTTATATGAACTTCTCTTTTTTTTGTTCTTCTGTTTTCCTTGGTGTCGATGAACTGGCTTTCATGCTTCATTTGCTTTTCATTCCTATGTCACTTATTTTTGGCTCTGAATCAAACCTACATTATCAGTACTTCCCTCCTGTAAAGTTTACATTGGCTTTGTAATTGTTCTCTGTTGATGTTATTGTTTGTTTAACACTTAACTGCATGACGCAGAGTGTAATTATATGGCATTAATAGCTGCACAGGAAATCTGTAATCTTCTTGTCCTGTTTCTTGTTTCAGTCGTTATTATTGCCTCACATAAAAAAAAACATACAGAAAGGATTGTACAATACTACTATGATACCACTGTTGAAACAATTGCATATGGTTAAAACCCTTAAACATTGTGTAAAAATGAAGTAAGTGGCAATTTGTTAATCTGACTGGCCCGTGCCTGTTTAATAGGCTTACAGTGCATTTTTTTTAAAGATGGGCCTGAAAAGCTGCAAACTCGTTACCAACTGTAAGATATATTTTATCTTTTGTGGATTTGTTTTTTTTTTAGCATCTTTGATTTCCATTTGTGTATGGTCATTAAATTCATGGTGTTTCCTCATTTACTTCTTTGGAATAAAAAAAAAAAAGCAATACATGTAGCTCTAGTCAAAGCAGAACTTAAAAATCACATCTCGTTTTATTGATTCACAACGACAGCCATGATAAAGTTAGACTCTAGGGGTCATGGCCTCTTGTTGGCTTCTTCTCCTGGTGTCGGATTCCAGCGTGGAACAACAGTAAGGTGAAATGGGATATACGAAGTAATACTCCACACAAATCGCCTGTTGTATTCTCTGAAGAGATTCATTCAGTTGCTGATTGATATTTGACCCTTTCCTCCGACGACTCCGGGCTACTGGGCCGCTGCCGCGTCCCGGGACCAAGCAGGGGTCCCACAGAGTCGTCCAGTCACAGCGGCTCTTCAAAGGGCCCGAGGAAACCAGGGGACTGTTGATTTGGCTCCTTCAGGAGAGAGGAGGGACAAGAGCTCCTTTCATTGGGGGAAAAAAGGAAAACATTGGAAACTCTGTGCTAAGGAGCTAATCACGCGCTGCATATGTGTCCTCTTCTGGCGGGGAGAAGAGGGATCCAGCCAGGACCGGGCCACAAGGCAGTGGAGCGGGATGAATGGGTTGATGTAAGGATGGCAGGATGGGTCATGTGATGGGTAATTGGAAACAGGAGAGAGAGGCTTTGTTTCTGCACGGTGTCCTACATGTGTTTAATGAGTGCATGCATGTTTTACACGTGTTGAGTTTGGATTGGGATTCACTTTGATCAGCGTAGTGTCATACCTACTTTGATGTAGACTTTAATTAGTGTTGACCACAACATTATAGCTAACACAAAAGACTAAGGCCTTGTCTACACGACAAAAACACAAAAACGACTACAAATGCTTAAACGAGCATAACAGACCAGTAGGTGGCGATAACGTCTACAACTTCGACAATCCTGTTAATATTGGTAATTTGGTACAGTGATGCTAAATTTAGCTAAAAACATGTGATCAGACCTTAGCAGTGCAAACCGGTAAGTAGCTGCCATTGTTGTTGTTGTTTCGACACAATACTCATCACACAAAGCAGCTGTCGGCATTGATGACTCAAGCTGTGATGTTATCGTTTCACAGATGCTCTGCTTTACATACGGATAAACAGATACCAGAGTTTTTGCATTTATAATCAAATCTAGTTACATAAAAGGCCATTTGCTTTGTGGACAAAAGGCCCAAAAGCCAGAGGAAAAGTTTGCAGGGCGTAAGATGGCGCCCTAGATTGCGGCATTGTAATTCTTTGGTAGTGTGTTGATGTTGGCTTTTACTTCAGGGATCTGTGTAGAACATCATCATCAGCTGCTAGACTTCTTAGTTGGACTTTAATAGTTCAAATCAATCTTCCTCTTAATTGCCATCCAGATATTCAACCCAACCAACACCAGAGTCTAAGCCCCCCCCCCCCCCCCCCCCCCCCTCCAGTCATCGCACGTCCCATGTGACAACGTCCTGAAGTCTGATTCACTGCCACGATGCTGAGGCACGTAGACACAACTGCCTCCATCTGCTCGTCCTCTCCGCCCGCAGATGGAGGAGATCCTCAGCTGAGTCGTCCCAACACATGCTCTCTGGCGTTTCATCCCTGACATGTGGTGGGAAAGTCACAGCTTGTGAAGGAGCCTTGCGTGTCACCAGCGTGTTCAGGATAAACTGAGGTGATTGATGATCTGCATCATCTCCTGTGAGGGATTTCTGTGTTTGAATGGATTCAAACGTGCAAAGCCTGTGTGTGATTATGGAACTTGGCCTCGTCATATCCCCTCTGCAGTTAGGCTGGGAATCATATTTTGCTCGTTTCATTCACTTGGTGTTGAAGGTGGACGTGTGAAACACAAAGGAGCGACTATACCGAATAACGCGAGGGCCCGGTCAAAAAGTCAGGGTGAGGAGTTTGGGAAGGGGGTTCGGTGACATCTCGGCTGCCAGTCCAAACACGACTTGGAGCCGGGGCGCCCTCGTCGTGCCAAATCTACAGCAGCAGCGAGGCTTTTAAAAAAACTGAGGCCCTGTGAGTCAGCCAAAAAGCCCTGGACTCGAAAAAACCTATTCCAGTCCCCGCGTTTCTGTGGCAACCCGGGAACAGATTGGAACCACATCTGGAAGCCATTTCAGTCCCTGCGAGGAGAGGAAGAAAGAAATTTATGAGTGAGGGGGGGGAAAGAAGACAAATATTTTCTGCAATGCAAAGCAGAAAGAAAGTGGAGTCACGTTACACTTATAAAAGAGGTCGAGAATATTAATTTTGCGGCCGAAAGCGACTCGGGAGCAGTTTTTTCCGATGCCCGTGTAGGTTCAGGATCTGGGATTAATGCAACTGCTTCTCAGCTGTAGAGCAACTTCTCATGCAGACAAAGATATTCTGCAGGAATAAAGGCTTCAGATTTAAGATTTCAAGTCATCTCTGCAGATCTCTTGATTTGTTTTGACAGTCTACTGTTAGTGTACGTTTATGCTTGAAAAATCTCCCTGTAACACAGAGGTTCTGGGTTTTTTGTCCTAGTTTCCCACTCCTCATCTGTGTCGCTGTCTGACAAACATGTGCGTCTGCTACGTCCCTGATTCCCTGAAAAAGCTGTGATTTCCCGGTTGATTCGTTGCATCAGACGCAGCCGGGGGGGAGATTTGAAAAGTGCTGTTTTCATCTGTTCTCCCCGTTAAAGAAAACACGGGCTAATTGCGCTCCTCCTTCCGCCTTCGATGTTGCTCCTTCGGCCCCGTGGAAATTCAGGAAACTTATGAAATGACATTTACTGGAAATGGATTGCCGGGGCTCTTGTGGAGCCAAAACCGCGGAGAACTGAGGTCAGCGAGCAACCAGAGGAGGAGGAGACATGCCAGCATCAGACGTGTGTTTATAGATTCCCAGTGACATCTACTCGCTGTGCGATTTAAGACTGTCATTATAAGAGAAACGAAACTCCCATGCAGAGGCACTGACCGAAAATAGTTTGATGTCGATGCAAAAGTTATGAGAGAGCGACCACACCGGGATCTGATGTTTCTGTTTGGGATCGATGAACTTCACTGTATGAGATTTGAAAAGTACAATTTCCTTTATATTGCTGCATCTGACGTGTTATTATTATTCTGGCAGTTTCGGGACATTAAGCTTCTGCAAAGACACACACAGACACACACACACACAGACACACACACACAGTTGTTATTTGCACTCGTTCTGTAAATGTGGAGATAAATAAGCACAAACAGTGAGAAGTGAAGCCACATCTCTCTCTCTCTCTTTCTCTCTCTCTCTCTCTCTCTCTCTCTCTCTCTCTCTCTCTCTCTCTCTCTCTCTCTCTCTCTCTCTCTCTCTCTCTCTCTCTCTCTCTCCAGATGGAGAGTTTATTTTTCCTCCGTGTCTCTCAGGGTGTGCAAACCGTTGTCTGGGACTTCAAATTGCCCTGAGATTTTCCCCCTTTGTCAGCATAATTCTGCAGAACGAGCGTATTAGGGGGAGAAGATTTGGACGGCTAATAGGAAGCAGATCAGTCAGATGCTCTTTTTCTTCCCCTTTTCTCTCTCTCTCTCTCTCTCTTATTCTGTTTCTCTCGTTCTTTTAAACCCTTTCTCCATCTTTTGTGTTTTTTTCCTCCACAGCCTATTTTCCTCCTTCCTTTCCTCTCCCCCCCTCCGTCCTTTCATCCCTCGCTCACCCATCCATCCGCTGTCTTGTGCAGTACAGTGGGACTTCAGGCTTCATAATGCGGCCTGAGGTTTCAGCTTTCACATAATTCCACAAGCTGACCCAACCGAAGTTTAGTTTTTTTTTTCTTTTCTCTCTTTCTGCTTCTCACTCACTCCATTCTGGAGCAGAGGGAAAGAGAAAGGGGGGGGGGGAGAGAGGGAGAGAGAAAGAGAGGCAGAGCTGCTGCCTTGCTCCAGATATTGGGACGGAAAATGATCACAAGACTCGAGTGTGTCCGTGCAAACCCAGGGGGGGAATAATCAGACGGGTTATGTTTCTGTGCTCTGGACCCGGCCATCAGTCCTGTCTCGTGTTGTTGGAGATGTAAACTTCTCACTTCTCTCTTTTCTGTTTTTCCAGTTACAGAAACACATGTCGTTGCAGAGTTACTCACCTTCCTCCAGCAGGAACGTTTCCCCATCAGCCTGAATCAGCTTCCATCACGTCTCTGTGACTCAGAGGTCGGGGGATCAGGACTCTTCGCACCCTTTCTTATCTGGGGGTTTATTTTCTTTAGACACACCGATAACAGCTGGACAGAAAGGGGGCCAGAGAAGAAGTGGTTATTTACTGGTGCTCGGATGCCGGGACTTATTTAGTGTCCGTGGCCTCGGTGCAGCGGCGTGTGAAGGGAAGTGTCGGCCGCGTCCCCCCCCCCCCCCCCCCCCCCGTCACTGCGGCTGTGTGCTGGTGTGTACATGACCCTCGCGGCCCTGCTCCACTTCGCAGGACAACACTGGAGTCATTATGAGGAGCCATGTGTTTCTGATTACCCAGACTCAGATTAGAGGCTCCTCTGATGTGGCCAACCATCGGTCCAAATCCCCCCCCCCACACACACACACACTCCCCGTCACTCTTCTCACCTCCACGCCAAAACCTCTCAACCATGACGTCACTACCAGGCCCAGCACCTTATTGTGTTCCTCATATAAACAGTGAAGTCTTCGTTATTGAAATGTTGCACTGGACGTGTTGCACTGCATTGTAAACACAGTTGTGTGTCTGGGGTTTTGTGGTTTCTGTTGTTGCATCAGTCGTACAAAAAACTTACCCAGTGACCGCCACGGGGAAATCGCTCTTCTGGTTCCTTCCTCCTCGAGGCAGGTCAGAGGTCAGCTGGCGAGCAGAAAGTGTGAGGACTCATTGATTTGTGGTAAATTTCGGATTTTGTGTTGGTAGTTATTGACGTGATGACGCCTGTGTGGTTCTCTGTGTTGAGGTCATATGAGAGTCAGCTGACAGTCGACTGGGAGTTCATATTATAGAGCCACAGCACTGAAGAAAGTACAATTAAAAGTCCCTCCAGAGAACAGCCATGTTTATTTTGAGACAGTATTTACATATTTCTCTCATATTTCTCTTCTCATTAAACTCTCAAAAAATTATATATGTCAAATTGTTTCTTCAGGTAAGAGAAGTACAACAGAATAAAAACCTGTCCTGCATTACATTCTGACTATAAGTACTCCTGAGTATTGTAGCAAGTTATATTATAAAATTGAAATAGACAAGGTGCAGGTAAATCAAAGTCATACATCAGTGGTGTACTTTACAAAATGTAAGTTACTTTACATAACTTGTACAAATACTGTCCCATAAATCTGACTGAATAAACCTTCACCATCAACACAGCAAACCAACAAAAACCTGCTGAGGACAGCCCCCCCCCCCCCGTGTTGGGATGATTTGAGCTAATTGTGGGTCAATGGTTCACGTTAACCACGAGCTAAATCAAAATCAGTGACGCTGTAGTTTACTGCATGAGCTGTAAATTTGTTCAGAGTCACTGTCACGTAGCCTCATTCCACTATATACTCTATTCTTTATCTTAATTAACACATGGTGGTGATTTTTTTAATGACAGATGTTGCATTAGGACGAATAAATCCACATTTAAGGATTCATCGTGAGATTAATACATTAAAAACACAGGAACTGCACACTGCACATTATACAGTGGAGCCCCCTCATTAGCATTGCATTGTTAATGAAGGAAGCACGAAGCCTTCAGTGCTTCTTCTCTTTATGAGCAGACTGCAGCGCAGCAGGCAGACAGGCAGCCGGCTTCCCCCCAGGTTCCCCGAGGCTCCAGACAGATAAACACACACACACACTCACACCCACACACACACACAAGATAACTGTTCAAACTAAAGCTCTACATTTTATATTCGTCGCCGCTGCTCCTCCTTTAAAGCACAAGCAAATGTTCAGTGTACGTGACAGCTGACGTCGACATTAGAGCCAAGTTTTCTCTCCCACAAATGTGCACAGCATAAGAGAGCACACGCACACACACACACACACACACCCACACACACTCACACTAATGTCCTGCTGGCTGGTAGGCAGCATCCGGTGTTTAGCTGCCACAGGAAGTGTGTGTGTCTTTATAGAGAGCCCTCTGAAGGAGGCAGGATCACAGCGAGGTGTTTCAGCGTTTGATCTTCTGCCAAACGCAAGTGTTCCAATTTAATAAAAAATAAATAAATAAAGAGAGACTCCTCATAGAAGAAAAGTTGCTTGGTACAATTTTTTTATTTTTTGTAAATGTTTTCATCGTCTGCTTCTCTCTTCTGGTTCTAAATGAAAGCCTTTTCCCCTTTGTCAGCAGAATAATAACAACATCCCCCCCTTGTTTTGGGGGCCGGCCCCATGTGATGTAAGCTGAAACATGCTGATGCTGAACACATATGGTTCACATCCACACGTACAGGCCGAGGCACAGCCGCCCCACCCCCACCGCTCATTACCTCCTCAGCTCATCAACTCTCCCTCTCTCCATCTCGGCGATTTAACTTCTTGTTCCTCTTTTCCGAGTCCAACTCAGATCACGAGGAGCTGGAGAGGAACTTTAAAAACCTAAAGATGCAAAGCGTGAAACTCCAGCAGGACGAGAGTGAAGGCCCTCAGGGTTTTTTGTTTTTTTACGACGGCTGCCAAGGGGAGGAAACCCTGTTAAAGCAGGGGGACTGTTTTACAGCCGTTTGACACATCATCTCAAACAGTAGAGCGAGAGCGGTGCGAGCTCACGATTTACCCGCCAAACCGCCAGGAAGTGTGCGTGTGGGCGTCGCCGCCCTCGTGTGGCGACCTGATGCGTCTGCCTCTTCACAGGACAGAGGGAGTCGGGTAAACTCGGACAGATGGAGAGATGTTTTCCTCTTCAAGTGTGTTAACGCGCTGCAAATGTGCTGCGTTCTCTCATAAGGTCTGATTTCATACCAGAGCACACGAGGGGATTCGAGTGCTTGTGCAACAACAGGAATGAGAGAGAGGGAGAGAGAGAGAGAGAGAGAGAGAGAGAGGGAGGCACTAGTTTGACTGTATCTGAACAAAGCAGATTTTACTGAACAAAAAAGGAGGAGAGGTATTTTCAAGATTTACCAACAGAATTCATTCTCTACGTCTTGTCTTTCAAAGTTGACATCCGACGAGTTTGACGCCTGTTTTTCATCCTGACATGTAACAGAGGGCTGGCAGGAGAAACTCCGGAGAAAGTCCCAAGGCCTCAGACTAAATGATTTGCATTCTGACATTCAAAAATGACCTCCCTGATATGAATAGATAATAGAAAATATCTCTGCAACTACAGGGTCTATATGAAAACTATTGGTATCTATATAAAGGCAACACTTGTGAGATTTAAGCAGAGGTGTCAGCCTCAGTATGGAGGTTATTGGACATAGGAGAGATAGAAAACAACAGAAATTAAATATTTTAATGAGTAAATATTCTTTCTGAAATAAGCAAGAAGGTTTTCATGCTTTCTTTATATCTGTGTGGGTTTTCTCCAGGTCCTCGAGGGTCGCCCTCTGTCCAAATACATGCAGTTATGGTTGATTGGCCCCCAACCATCAAAGAACAGATAATGGATGGATGATCATTTACTTTCTTCATGAGACTTACAAGTGAAGATCATCAACTCATATCTGTGCTAAGTATAAAAACTGGGAGCAGGCTGTCACCAGGTCTCCTCTATTGCACATTAATTAGCAGCTGTAATCAATATGTCTGTATGAGTTTGTGGAGACCAAAACAAAAAGGGATAAATTGACAATCTATTGGTGTGGTTGTTCTACATTTGTCAATATGACATTTTCCTAAAATATTTGTTTTCTCCTCTTATCAATGACAAATAAATGCGTTTGAAATGAATAAAGTAGAAATGATGCGTTTACGTACATTACACAGACTCTCTCCGATCAGAAACTCTATTGAGAATCAAAATATTTAGTTTTTAGTTCACATGCAGGTTTAATATGTTTCTTGAAGAAAGTGCACAGATCATGTTCAGCTTAGTTTCGTCTGTCAGCAGCTGTGAGGGTCGGACTCGCTCTCATAGGCCGTCAACTACCTGTGAGTTCATTCTGTGGGAATAAGTGATAAGAGTCCAGATGTTAGCTGATGACATCTGATGTGGAAGAAACCATAAACCATAAAAGCTGGGGGCGTCTTTGTGACTATAGAAAACTCAACAAACAGTCTAAATAACAGCAGAAGAAGAATCAAGCATGTGTGAGACAGTTTTTATCAAGTGCTGAGATTAAAAAGCATTTTAACAGAGAAACAGGAAGAAACAGTGAGAAGAACCGAACCCAGGTGGACGCTGCTCCCCCGTGGGAACACGTCATGGTCCCGTCCAGCCTGAGAAAGTGTCCAAGTGTGTGACAGGGTTTCATATTGTTAGTAAAAACTTCGGTAACAGCAGTAGAAGGAACCAGAGTGTGGTAAAATGTGGGTTTTATTGGTGCTTGCTCTTACCCTCGGTGTGAGGGCGTCAGAGAACACCACAGAGGAGCCGGTGGTGGCCAGAGGTAAACTGCTGGTGAGTACACACACACACCTGATGATGGACAACCCACAGAGGAAGTTTAAAGTCAATAAAATGCTTTAGCTTAAAAGTTTGAAATCAAAAATCTTCTCATCTTGACATCAGGGTTGAGCCGCGTGCTGTCGTGTCAGTGCGGAGAGTTTTGATAGCTGGCAGCTCTGAGCAGAACAAAGCAACACACGGCCGTTTGTCACGCTGCTCTAACAACCTGTCGTCCTCACAGGCTCCCAGCGTGGTTGGATGAGGCATAAAGAAAATGCCCGAGCTCCATCACTTCCTCCTGGAGCGATGGGCTCTCTAGTATCCTTGTTGCTCTTTTGCATTCTCCTGCGGCCTCTTGTCGAGACGTGACCTTTTCCCCCAACACACACACACACACACACACACACACACACACACACACACACACACACACACATAGACACAGAGCAGCCAGTCCTCTCATGACCTCTCCCTCACAGACAAAACAATGGTCCCAGCAAATAGCCCGGTCCCGTGCCAGCCAGCCAGCTCTGGGAGCTTTCCAAAAAAAGCTCATGCAAGTCCAGATCATGCAGGGTCTAAAAATAGACAATAGACGTTACACATCACAAACCCTATTGTGTACCTGTTGTTTCCCTTGATCCCTTCTTTTCCCCCCCCGTGCAGCCACAACTTGGAGTATGACTCATCGGAGGAGAAGAATCCCCGTCTGATATTCTACGACGAGACGGACGAGGTTGTGAAGGTGAGACTCGGGTTCGGGGATCTTTTGAAATCCGGCCTTGTGATGCAGTTTTTTTTTCCAGGGGAGCAGCGGAGTGTCGAGACGGATTCATGTGGGGAAGTTTTTAAAAGCTCCTGCATCTGATATCAGATCGTCTGTCAGATACCGAGTCACAGAGACAGAGTGTGTTTGAAAGAGTGAGAAAAAAAAGGGACGGCAAAGAAAGACGGAGGCTGAGAAAGTATATAAATCTGAGTTTCTGACAGCTGAGCGATATTTTTATACGGAGACATGATACTCGGCATGAATGTTGATATAAATGTGAGCCCTTAAATTTCAAATTGTCAATGTTTCCCACAGACTTTTTTTTTATCAGTGTGGAAAAGCCCCTGAACCAACCAAGGGACAATAAAACTCTCCCAGTGAAACCACCGTTAATGAATTTTCTTCTAAACGCACAAAGAGCCCCCCGCTGTGACTGGAAAGTGATCTGTTCTCCCTCTTGGTTTCTTTCTCAAGTCTCAGACTCTTCACCTTTTCGTTTCCCTTATTAACTCCACGTGGGAGTTTTCTTTTTTCTGTTTGTCTGCGTCTGTTTCAAGGTCCCGTGTTTGTTGTGTTCATTTATTGCTTCATAATGTGGGCGGTCGCCCTTTGAGACTGGGATTTGAAATTCGAATGAAGAATCATTTCAGAGACTAAATTACTGAGCAGATAAATAAAAAATTAATGTGCAGAGGGAAGTTTTAATAAAAAAATCCAGATTTGGTGAAATTAACGGTTTAAAAGACGAAACACAACAAAACCATTTGTCTGCAAAATACCATCTTCTCTGAATCCATCTACTTCACCCAACATGACCGCCTTTTCAGCCTTATGTCCATATGCCTGTGTGTGTGTGCTCATGTGTGCGTGTGTGTGCTCATGTGTGTGTGTGTTTTCCCCGACACGTCAGACTGTTCCTGTGAAGAAAATGAAGGCAGATGAGATCAGCAGCCTGTTGGACTCACTGGGTTTCTACAAGAGGGCCCAGAAAGGGGAAGAGGTGCCAGAGGAGTTCCAGCACTTCCCCCTGCGCGCCCCGAGGGACGAGCTGTGACGACATCTAGTGGACAAACCCTGCCACTGCAGCCCGGCCGCTTTAATGACGTGTGGGGCCCAAAGGCCAGAAAACGAGGAGCCAGGCTCCACGCTGAGGACTTGCTGGCCGGGTGCAGGGAGCAGGGGGTTAGACATGGATGTGTCCTTATGTTAGCGAGCTGAAACTAAATAATAAAAATAAATATGTATGGAAAACAACACAAACATGTTTGAATGGTCTGTGTATTCACGTGGGTCAGTTGTCTTCACTATAGTCCCTATATAGAGCGATTGCATAAATAAAAGAGATTTGAATGCTTACATATTGTAAAATGAATTAAAATGTGAGTTTTATTTGCAAGGGAGGTTTAAACTAAAATGTATTTTATGAGGATTTATCCTATTTTCCTCCATATTTAATTTCTGTAGATCTTTAAAAACTTTTGGATTATCTAATTAGACAAACAAATCATATTGAGCATCATAAAAAGCCGCTGAGTGACTAACAAACTGCCAGGATGCTGTTTCAGCCTAATCCTCAGCCCGCCTCCCTCACTTTAATCTGATTAGCAGTGTGTCTGCCAGCCTGCGTGTGTGTGTCCATTTGTGTCTCTGTGCAACCTAACACAACAGGGATTAGCAGTAGTCACTGAAAAACACAAACACGGTTTCCAGACCGGGATATTTTTCCTGACTCTTCTGGCTCGGTGATGGTGAACAGCTCTACCCACGATGCCTGTGTTCTACTCACCTGTGCCCGAGAACCTGCAGATGGGTCTGGCCTACATGGGCGGCTCGGTGTTCACCAACAACCGGACGGCAGACAGCGACTTCACCAGGGAGCAGGAGGACGCATCGGGTCGGTAACTCGTCCCACAGAACTGTAGTGTACTGTAGTGTAGTATGATTTATAGTTGTCCAAAGTAAAATATCATTATTGAATATACTACAATGCAATATTTGTAAATGTGTGATTATGAGTAACTGAAACTAATTCTGATCTCATAACTGAGGTAAAGTAGCTTTGTCATCTTTGTGGATACTACATGGAAACCTATAACTGAACTCTATCTTCAGCCACACTTTAAGTCTCAACTATGCATTATCAACAGTTCATGTCTAATCCATTCACTGTACACATTCCCATATATTTCCTGTCTTTACACGTTATGTTTAGTTTAATTACATCCATAGTTTATATATTTCTATATATTTTTTGCAAGTATTGCAAGTATAGTACTTGCTGATGTCTATTTGACTCTTGCTTTTGTAATACTGCAAATTTTGGGACTAATAAAGGATTATTTGATCTTATTGATGTTTCTGTATATGCACTTTTAGATATCTTTCTCTTGACATTATCTTTTGAAGCTTTAAAAAGTCCCAAAAAATTATTTCAGAAGCTCACATATTTGGCATCAGCAACAACCGTATGATCATGTGATGTATATTGTGTTTGTTGTGTTGCAGTGGTGAACGAGCTGGTCTCTCACCTCCCACTGCAGGTGCTGCTCTACTTCAACATGTTTTATTTCCCTTGCTGGTGGTTCTCGGCTGTGTTCATGCTGGAGGTGAAGGTTGGTTGAAGATTGTTCACAACACAAACTCAAATTACATTAAACATAGATTGTTTATAAAAGTCTTGAAATCAAATCCACTGAGGAAAATGGTTTAACTATCAGGGAATGAGGAGTTGAATACGTGGACTCATTCATGTTAAATCCACTTAAATTCAATATTTGTCAAATTGGAAAACCGGTGACTTTGGCGCCATCTATTGGTCGCATCAAGTAGCACTGAGATTAATAAATAATAAATGTATTACAACAAATATAATATAATCAATAATATTATTACAATCTTTGTTTGTATTGCACTTTTCTTAACAAGGTCACCGAAGAATAAAACAATAATAAAACAAAACAAATGAAAAGAAAGAAAGAAACATTAAATTAAACAACAAATTAATTAAATTCAAACGGAGATGAAGAGCTTTAAAAAAACGTTTGAAGAAGGGGTTTAAAAGCAGTATCAGCCGTAGCAGGTCTGATCTCAGCTGGTGAAGTCATCTACAGGTTTTTTTGGGCCGGTACCGCAAAAGCCAATCGTACTCTGGGAACGACCGAGGCCATAAAATAGAAAATAAGAAATGGAAAAAGGAAAAGGGGAAAATTAACAGAAGGGAAGTAAGGAATATAAGTGGAAATGTGAATATTTAAATTGATAAACAGAACAAAATACCAAACCCATCCTGTAAAGCCACATGAATAAGATGACACTTATTTTCACCACTTTTTAAATATCAAAGATGACACATAGGGTCATTGGCATTAAACCCAATGATATACATGGAGGTTTGTCATGTAAAACTTTACAACTCACTGTGTTAGATCATCAGTCTTTATCAAATCCACATTCATAAAGTTATATTTGAGATTTCCTAAAGAATTACACTTTTATATGTTTAAGTACGCAGATTTTTATTTTTAAATTCAACTCATTGACATACCAGCCGTGCTTCATTTGCAGTTCTACTATCTGCCGGGATACTACCAGGCTCTGCTCATCACCGGCATGATCCTCCTCACGGTCATCGAGGTGGTGCGACTCTATCTGGGCTACATCGGCAACCTTAAAGAAAAGGTAATTCAAACAGCCGACATCCTCCTTGACACACAACACAGACACACAACA
The DNA here is from genome assembly GCF_947347685.1 of Pleuronectes platessa. Taxonomy (NCBI): domain Eukaryota; kingdom Metazoa; phylum Chordata; class Actinopteri; order Pleuronectiformes; family Pleuronectidae; genus Pleuronectes; species Pleuronectes platessa. Next base: position 27,155,208 of record NC_070629.1, read on the forward strand.
CAGAGCTCTTCTGTGAAATCGAGTGGCTGCTTGAGTTTTCCTCCGGTGTGAGCAAACAATCAGCTCGAGGCTACAACCACCTTATTCTATTGAGTTTCTCTCTCTGTGTGTGTGTGTGTGTTTTTTCATGTTGACACAACTCAAGCCCTCGACTGCTTTATCTCTGCATCGCCTCCGTCCACCAACCCGACTTCTCTCCCTCCCCCCCCGGCCTGTCATCAGGTGCCAGAGCTGGCCGCCTTCTGGCTCCTGTCTTTCATGTTCCAGCTGCCCGTGCTGCTGTTCTTCCTGACCGATGAAGGGATTCTCATCCTGCCCCTGGAGAGAGCCGTCCACTCCCTGTACCTCCTCTTCCTCCTCGCCCAGATCCTGGCCTCCTTCCTGGCGCTCAGGACCATGACCCGAAAGCTCACCGTCCTCTTCCATCTGCGGCAGTTTGGCAAAGTGGAGAGCCTCCGCCACGCGGGGATGAGCCCCGTCCACGGGTTGACGTACCGTCGAAGCGTGCTGCCGGTGTCACCACACCGTGACATGTATGACTGAAGTATGAGTTCACCTGACTAATACTTGTTTACTTTCTGTTCCAAACACTGGACTTGGTGCTTAAGGTGCAACTTCATCCCTAAATGTTTGGGTGTCTCTCACTGGACATACAAAGAATTGTCTTTAGAACTCAGAGCTGGGACGCAGGACTGTCCCCCTGTCAGCTCGCCTGAGGTTGTCCAGCTATGAAAGACGTCTCCAGCTGCAGCAAACACACTTTTGCAAAAGAAATGTCTTAACAAAGTGGAAAGTTACTCACCTCCAGAGTTTCATTGAACCGTTTGGGGCAGTCAAGGTTAAAGCAATGGCCGAGGTATTGGTTGTGGTATTGGGGGACGTCTCTGACTGGAAGACCATGTTGGTTTAGGCCTTTAGTTTCAGCTCAGATTTAATTTAATTTGAAAATGAGACGCGTCTGGATCGGAGGAACTTACATCTTTGAAATATAGATGTCATGATGTAGAGACGTCTCAAACTGTTGTTTTCTCTGTGTAGGCATCATGCCTTCAAGGTCTGAGATGGTTTGTAAACACTAGGGGGCGTTGTGAGTCATCTATGTATGACATGGTCTTGTAAATGTGGGAATAAATGTGAAATTAAAAACAGTATTAATGTGATTCATCCAAAAACTGTCCTATCATTTAGTTGACAGCTCAAAAACTAACTTAAGTGTTCAGTTACTTTTAATCCACTGCTGCATTGTGACCATTTGAACACAGATACTGAACTTCTTGTACAATCTGCACTCTGGCATTCACATCTCCCCTCAATCTTCATACCTCGATATTTTGATGTGCAAGAAAAATGAAAGCGCTGACGCCAACATTCAGACATTGTGTTGTTGTTTTAGAAAAGATTAAACACTTCACTTTAGCCCCACTCTAAATGTCACAGCCTGTCGTCGTGTCAGCCGAGCCGTCATGAACTGACCTGACTTGAAGAGAAGAAAGTGCATCATCACAAAAACAGAATGGGCTCAGAAACACCGGCAGTTCGATGCCAGGAGCTGCCCCCCCCTTCTGTCCTCTTTAATGATGATGGATGACGGAGGCTGCAGTGTTGGTAGAACACAATTGTTTTTGCAAGCGCAGATTAAATTTTTTTTTGCATTACCCAAGAGGGGAGATTAGTTTTCCAGTAGAAAGAAAACCTGTTCTCTCAGGAAAGAGCGACTGTTTTCCACTTTATCTTTAAGTCGCTCCTACTGTTCATAATATTATCTTTAAAAGGTGAGAATCAGGATTTCTTAATGCTCATAAAGTCCGAGAGTTTTAAACCTGTGACTGCAGCAGAGTTGTGTTAAATATTTATGACCACACAGTGGCAGTCAGTGACCAGGGGAAGTGTGGAAAGTGATGCACAGTCCAATGAGAACAGATTCTCATGCAGCACATGTCCTGGTCAGCAAACCCTCTGGCAGAGGAAGAGAGGTTAGGCATGTCCGCACTACTATTATTTGATCATCTATAACTTTATGGAAATCGATTGCACATCGTGTTGTCTACACTTTCCCTCTTTCCTCTTGATGCAGGCCTAGAAAGGATTCCTCCCTTGTTTTATACCTCGAGCCCAAAGCCAGAGTCTCAGATGCTTCACTAGTCCCACACCAAGCTGCTAATGAGAGAGACACACTTTCTGTGATACAACGTGTTCATCCTGCTCCACTTTACATCCAGGGAACGAGCTCAACCTATACCCGAGAAAATCCAGGTCCTGTGTTGCTGCAAAGGGGAAAAAGTATATTTATCGGGTGACATGAAGGATAACATGAGTCTATCTCGTCTAAATAAGGAAAATGGCCCCAAACAGGAGCAGGTAAATAAGAGCTGCTGCCCTTTCACTTCTGTTTATTTTGCTCCACGTGTCCTGAATTCTTCCCTACAGTGAATTAACCTCGCGGACTGAAAGAGGAACCAGCTGCCACCGGTGCAGCCGATAAGGCAGCCTGGTTTTGGTTTGGTGCTTCTGGCTCATTGATAAAATGGAAGAGGAGACGTGAGCAGACAACAGGAGAGAAGGAGCCGTTTGCTCTGTTGTGTTTATTTCAGATCGGGAATCTGGTTCGTCAGCAGCAACATGTTTTTAATCACCAGGTAGATCTGTATTTTCCCAGGAGGAAATGTATTTCCACAAAAAAATGCATCTACACACCATAGGCCCACTTAATAAAGGGTCATAAAATCTGCACATGCACTGATATATTAACTATGTAGACACATTTATATAGAATATGCTCATACATGGTGCTCCACTAATAATCTCTGTGCCTTTTTAAAGTCATTTAAAAGTAGTATTTATGAATATATATTTTGTAGGTTTAATGTCTGATCATTTCCAACTCAGTTATTCACCTGATTCTATTCACCTGTCTGTCCTGCTGCTCCTGTCACTCAGGAGCTCCTCACAGATTTTATATAGAGGCCGGATCAGTTGCTGCTTCTTGTTCGTTGTCTCTCTCTCTCTCTGTATGTGTGTGTGTGTGTGTGTGTGTGTGTGTGTGTGAGATGCCTCATTATTATAGATTTGACCATAAGTCACTGGCTCAGACCGACCTCCCATTTTAAAACTATAGACGTCTCCTCATGAGACCACATTTAAATTCAGTAGATTTGGATTTGTGCACCCAATTGCACACATTGTCCCCTAAATGTGCCGGAAAGTGAAAAGGAAAAAATATCACAACGACACAAGTTCATTGTCGGATCTTTTCCAACTTGTGCAGTAACTTCTTCCTTCTCAGTAAATCACCTGATTCCCTCCTGATGCACCTTGTCACTCACTAGCTCCTCACAGGTTTTAGATAGAAGGCAGATCCCAGTGTTTTCTGACACCAGCTAAGACAAACACCAATATATAAAATAAATAAAAAGCAAACAGCGCCTGGTCGTCAGTTTTGTCCTCTACAAAATTTTGACAAAAACATTAGAAAGCAGGCGGTTATTTTAAAGGATCAGGAGTCGAGTAGAAAGCTGTGATCCTCTCAACCGTGTTCTCATTTGTTTTGATCGTAATTATAGAGATGAATCACAATTTATTCTGTTGTCATGTCTTGATTTGTTGTAAACGCTTCACAGAATCACGTTCAAGACACAAACTAATGTTCTTTATGCTGTTTTCTTGTTTTTCTAATGCAAACACAAGTTCAATGGGTTCTTGTCTTCAGGCGTTGCTCTCACCCCCCACTCAGCTCCTCCTCCTATCTGTTTTAAATAACTCTATTAGGATCTAAAGAGGAAGGAGATTCATCAGAAAGGCGTAGACTTTCCCTCTGGAGACACCGTGGTCACATGTGAAGCGGCTCCTCGCACCTGTCACCTCAAATCCAATTGGCTTCCTGTTTTTTGAAGTGTGGTGAATAATATCCTGGGACAATCTGGAGACATAATGTTCTCCGGCTCCTGTAAACAGCTGTCTCAGCGTCCTTTCCATTCCAAGTCATCACTCCTGCAGCTTCTCCAAGTTTTCAACGAGGCTTCTATTTTTTTAATTCACATTATCGTCTGCTGAGCTCCGGCGAGCACGTCATCGCCTCAATTATGATTGGGTGAAATGTGACTGACGAGGCTACAAGCGCTCACAGGAGGAGATATCCTACATGTCAGAGAAACATCCTCGTTCCTCATTTCAGTAATCCCTCACGGTGGAGAGCTCACCAGACCGGCCAAGACGCCTGGACACGTCCCCATCCCCTTAATTCCAGGTGGTTATACAATTAACCCTCAAACTACCGTTAGGCTCCAGTCGCTAAGTCTTACTCCAAGTCGCTAATGGACGATGTGATGACACAATTAAACACTTACCTCAGTCACATTGAAGAAATACAACATTTCCTCTCTAATAAGGCTGCAGACGTTTTTCTACATTTTTCTGAATGCCAACAAAATGCTAAAGGTCAAATCTTATTAAACTTCTGTGGCCGAAGAGTTTTACAGCTTATTCCTCTGTCTCCATTTAAACCATTAAAACTATTCCACTGGGAGACTTGTTACTTCATGATGAGGATGAACAAAATGAAGATTTTTTGGAAATGTTTTAGAAATTATGTGATTACACCGAATTGACCAACAGTCCCAACATCTGTCTACACACCGATTAATGTGGAGTATAGGAAGACACAGGCCAAGTGGGTGATGCCGTCAGGAGTCAGCTCCCTACAGTGCAATGTGAAACCCGACCAACTGGATCGAATGTGTCACACAAGAACCTCGCTCCATACTTACAGATGTGAAAACAACCTTAAACATCAAAGTTAAACTGTGGCTTTATTCTTTCAGGTTTCATGAGTTCATTAGGGACAAAGGAGTCAAGGCTCCTGCTCACTAGAGAATTCTGATTGGAGGTCACTCTGTGTCAAGTGTCTGCTCAAATATCCCTGTAGTGTGGGGGGGTTTACGAAATATATATGTTGCAGCCTTCCCGGTCTCAACATCGTAAATATCAAACATATCGTTTATTTGCGATAATTGGCTCCGACTACGTGTGCGATCTGAACATTACAAGATTAAACATCAGTTAAATCTGTGATAAATGTCTGTTTGTCTCCCGTGTTTTTAGAATCAGTCAAAAGTTTAAAATCCACTAGTGTGCATCAGCCTTAAGAGCCTCAGTCGAGCTGGTGAACGCAGCCCAACACCACGAGTACCCTTATAACCACTTTAGTGCTATTAGAAAGAAAAACAAATCTGTGTCAAATCTGAATCTGTAATCACATTTAAGCACATATTCCATTTCCCTCCATTGTTTTGGGATATACGTAGAAACCTTAAAAATCCGAAAATAATCTCAGCTGCGATTCCTTTTTTTTTCAGTCAGAAGTTTTTCAATTTTATGCAATTTTCAGGGCAAACCAGTCCTTCAACTCTCCGAGTCTGATCAGCTGGTAAAGAAACTCATTAAACCAGCGAAATGTCCGCAGCTGACCCTACCCTGCACCCCCCCCCCCCCCCCCCCCTCCTATTCCGTCCACAACCTGTTTCCATCAGCAACTGAAGGGAAAAATACTTCCAGGAATATACCGAGCCCCGGTCACTCGGGTCCGCGGGGAGTTTCAAGCTGTGAGCCTTTCCGTTAAATCCTCTGGGACACTGTTCAATCTCTCTTACTCATTTCCCCTGATAGAATAGGACCTGGCATTTGCAATGAAAGGGCGATATCACAGTTGATGGGAACACATGTATGATTGGAGACTCGATGCCATCGCTTCGACTCGAGTGTTTCTCCGGTCAAATCAGAGCAAACAGGGCCTTTTCTGAGGGGTACAGAATACATATTGCCCAATTACTGCCTCTAAATGATATCGAGCCATGAAATTCAGATCTTATTCATGAGCTCCTTATATTGTTTCCCCCCTTTTTTTTTTTTAAGCCAGCAGGGAATGGGACATCACACTGGCAGGCAGGGATATTGAAACTCCGAGGGAAATTGGTCGTCGGATATTTTCAATTTGGGTCTGATTACCTGGGCGAAGGGGAATGGCAGGACAAGTGGCATCTCCCCCCGGGGTTTAAATGGCCACTCGCGGTACAGTATAGATGAATATTTGATCAGCAGCAACAGTATTAAATCTGCACTGCTCGATGACACAGGAGAATGTGGAGCCTTTACAGCCAGAGCCACAGAAAGGCTGATGTACTTCCAGTTTCCTGGGAGCGTTGTTTTACTATAATGTGAAAGTGTTTTGAGTTGAATCATGTGCATGTTACCCACATCAGCCTTTTTGTCTCAAATACAACCACATTAAATTATATCCATATTTTTATCTAAAGGTTTTATTAAAATGGTGTCTTTTTTGCCAACCTTTAGCAAACTGCTGATTTAAAGAATGTCGATTAAAAATGATCAATTTACTATTTTGTCATGTTTATTATTGTCAAACATTTTCAGGCTCCACCTTATTTAGATTTGAGGTTTTTTTCTTTGCTGCTATACAGATTATAAAGACAAACCTTTCAAACATTTTAAAACATCACCCATATGAAACATTACAACAGTCTGACAGGATACTGCTTTTGGTCTACCTCTTAAAATACAGCCTTTAACGTGAAGGAGTAATATCTGGTGGTGATGGTAAAGGACACTGACACAGAATAGACGATCTCATAAATCTGGTGACCCCTTCTGTTATCGGACAATCACATTAACATTTTTGTGAAAGTGAAATCCTGTTTGTTGCAGATGGCAACTTTATGAAGTATAGAAGAAAAAGCATCTAAAGCTGCCACTTGTCTGGATGAAGCTCTGCTGGTGCTCGTGGCCAATGGCAGCAAATGAAGCCATCAAATCAAAAGTAAAAAAATGTCCCTCATCCAAAGAAACCTGGGCTTTTGTCCCTTTTTGGCTTCCTCATCACAGAATGATCCCAGTACAGGTGAGATGTGTGAAACTCTCTCACTTGACACGATCCAACGTTCAGACTTTGGCTTTGAAGCTGCTCTAAATGACTCAGTTCTCCTCCTCTTTGATTCGGGCTGTGACAGGTCCGCTCCCACGTCATCTGTTGCTGCCGCTCCCACGACCCTCCATTCAGTTTAGAGACTCGTCAATAACTCAGGGTTTGTGAGACGGGGACAACTGTGACCCCCCGTGGTGACCTATAACTGAACAGACGACAGAAACTGAACTTGAGCCGGTGTGAGTTACAGTTTAGCCCTTTATCTAATCAAGGGGTCTGTCACTGATGGAGCGGGGGGGGGTTATATTCATCCCTCTCTCAAGGATACCTCAGCTTGACACTGAAAGCCTCTGCAGTGACCTTGGCTGTTTTGCAGTCGCTGAGCTCAGGAACCTTCTTTCTTTCATCACCTGAAAAAGACAATATACTGTAACCGTCCCTGCTTCAGACAGGAAGTCCCACTAGAGACACAAACCAGAGGGACGTTTCAGAGGCTTGACCATGTGTGATGCCACATGTTCAATACTCTATCTGCTGGTTGCTGCCACATGTTTCCCTGCAAATTACATGACTAATATTTAATATATAAACAAATGCTATGTTTAAGTAGCTACGCCCTTTTTGCACCTGAACCCCATGCAGCTGAGAACCTGACCTACTCTTGATTTGAAGGTCTCAGCAGCCACGGATAATCATTTCATCTCATTTCTTCATAATATCTTGAGAGTCCTGAGAAATGAAGGAGAAATTCACTCTTCTGAATCCTGCATCCTGATTGGCTGCGGCTCAGCAAGCGTAACAGTATCAATCTGGTGGTGGAGAAACGTGAATATATTCCGAGAGGAGAGGATTCTAAGTGGGACCTGATTTTTGGGGTAAAGGTCATTAACAACAAGTGTCTCTGGTTTTACAATGCAATTGGTTTTGCAGATGATAAGACCAAAGGAGGAAAGAAAGTTTTTTTTGTTCTGAACTTCTCTTGACGTCACATTTTTAATTGTATATTCTGACAGAAGTCTTCAGTTAAATCTCCTGCCGTTTGTGGCTTTTGCTTAATGCTTTCTTTTCTTCTCAAAAGACATTTTGATATGACATCGATGGCTCATTGGGGTTTTCTATTAAGCAGCCGAGCAGCAGACCTCCAGGTCCACGCTGCCAGACGTTTGAATCAGACGTCTGATATCCGTCTGAGGGGTTTTCTGACAAAAGCAATTAAGCTTCCGTTCTGTGAGATTCCAGGAGGATAAGAGCAGCCATGCTAATTGATTATAGGGACGTAAGCGGTTGTGGTTTGTGTACAAACACAAGGAAATGCTTATTCATTTCTGAATAACTTAAGCAGGGAAAATGCGACTCATTAACTAAAAACCTAAACGCACTCTCGTGAACTCCGTTTTTCTCCGTGCTCTTGTGGGTTTGCAGAATTGGACGCCACTGAGCTTCTGAGAAGTCTCCACAGGCGCTTGTGGGAAAACATGTTTTCACTGTGATAGTTAGTGGAATGATCGAGCCGACAAAAAGTCGAGGGAAAACACGCTGGAGAGTGATGCCAGGCTTTTTGAAAGAGGACAAGAAAAAACTAAAAAAACCATCACTCCTTTCCAACCCATTCATAACGTGAAGCCCGGCACATCGAAGCAATAAAAGGCAGAAATAGATGATAGTCAAGATATAGAGATTAAAAATTATCCACAGAAGAAGAGGGCAAAACTTTTATCCCCAGAGCCACATTTATCACCCCATTTTTCATTAAATATTTAGTCAGGCTGTATAGTTTCTAAAGTAATGTTTGTTTATAATTTTTCACTCAGTCCAAAATCAGACCCTGTGTATTCACACAGGGTCTGAAAACGCCAAATAAAACAGGAAACGCCAAATAAAGAAACATTGTGTATTGATATTCAGTGGCCATTAGTCTCTGAGCAGCCTCCAGATAATGCACACTAACCATCTCATGCATATTCTTAATGCCCTGCTTAGTATTTTCCACCCACGGGCCCCTGGTAGTCTCCCGGGGAGAGGACGGCCTCAATTCAATTAAAACTGGGAGTTCGGTGACTCCTGATCCAATCAAGCTGCTGGCTCCGGTCCGTGACCATGACGGGAATGATAATGCCACTGAGGACAATCGCAGAGACAGACAGAGACATGGCAAATTGTGACCTGGCAGGAGGAGACTGGGATGGAAATTTATAGAGCTGACATAAATGGAAAGCACAAGTCTACGAGTCGTCATCGGAGGTAAAAGCTCCACCCGGTGCTGCTCCGTCAGACTGATGGAGAAAACAAACGCTACATTAGCTGATGCAGAAAGAATAATGTTATAGAAATGTATACAGAAGGACAGGGGGCAACACACACACAGCAGTTAGAGCACAGAGGTGATCCATCAATTCATTTTATTCTGTCAGGTTATTTGAGGTTTCTCTCTGGGTTCACGGTAGAGTCTAGTTTAGAAGTTTGCCATCGTTTTATCCGAGTCATCGACACAACATCGCACTCTTTCAACCCTGTTGGACTCAAAATGGACATTTAAAAATAAATCTATGCAGCAGAACCAGAGAATATAGCAAATAAGGACCAAATATACCAAAAC